>NC_092044.1:20347428-20647428 GCF_003086295.3 Arachis hypogaea | reverse complement strand
AATTTTAGAGACAGAGACTGAAATTTTAGTATCAGTCTCTGAGCAAACAAACATGATACTGAGTCTCAGTCTCCTAGTATCCATCCAAATACCTCAAAACAAACGCTACCTTACTTATAAGAACAAATCTCCCAACTTCGGCTTGGGGGCATGCTATTTTGCGTGCCGCAGCACTCATTCGTTTGAGGCCAACAAGTTACCATCAATTCTCTCCTATGCAATTAGCTTTTGACCAGCAGTCAAATATTTCCTATTTAAGAATATTTAGGTGTGCGACATATGTTTCCATCGTAGCACGTTCTTGGACCAAAATGGGACCCCAAAGAAAATTGGGAATATATGTTGGATGTGACTCTCCCTCTATAGTAAGGTATTTTGAGATACAAACTGAGGAATCCTGATTTGCATATTGTCATTTTGATGAATCAAAATTTCCAACATTGGGGGGAGAGAATAAGCTTCATGAAAAGGAATTTAATTAGAATGCATCATCCTTGATGCGTTTAGATCCTCGATCAAGACAATGTGAACTAGAAGTTCAAAAGATTATACATTTGCAAAGAATAGCAAATGAATTGCTTGATGCATTTTCTGATACAAAGAGGATAACCAAATCTTATATACCAGTGAAAAATGCCCCAATTCAAATTGATGTCTCAGTAGGACAAGTGATCACTGAAACAAATTTATGCCAGAAGCGTGGTAGACCGATTGGTTCCAAAGACAAAAATTCTCGAAAAAGAAAAATGGTAAACACTATTCTTGTTGAAAAAGACATAGTAAAGACACCTGCAGTTTTCCAAAATTTTGATATAATTTTAATGTCAAAAGACGTTCAGGTACCTAAAAATTATGAAAATGACAAGATCTCGATAAATTATGTCTTTACAGGAGAAAAATGGGACCAAAATAAGACAATTATCAATGAAATATTTGCATATAATGTGGCATTAAATATCATGCATGAAAGTAAGGATCTTGAGCCAAGATCAGTCAAAGAATTTCGACAAAGAAATGATTGGTTAAAATGGGAAAAAGCCATGAAGGCTGAGTTAGACTCACTTGCAAAATGTGAAGTCTTTGGACTTGTAGTCCGTACACAAGAAGATGTAAAACCTGTTGGATACAGATGAGTATTTGTGAGAAAATGAAATGAGAAAAATGAAGTTGTACGCTACAAAGCTAGACTTGTGGCACAAGGTTTTTCACAAAGACCCGGTATGGATTATGAAGATACATATTCCCCTACAGTGGATGCAATAATATTACGTTTTTTGGTCAGTTTATCCGCATACCATAAACTACATATGCATTTAATAGATGTGGTAACATCCTACTTATACGGCTTATTAGATCGTGATATCTATCTGAAAGTTCCTGAAGAATTAATGATATCTAAACCATCCAATGAATATTTTCGGAGGTTATACTCAGTTAAATTGCAAAGATCTTTATATGGTCTAAAGCAATATGGACAAATGTGGTATAATCATCTTGCTGAATATCTGACAAAAAATGGATTTAAGAATGATGATATCTGTCCGTGTGTTTTCATAAAGAAATCTGTATCTGGATTTATTATAATTGCTGTGTACATTGATGATTTAAATATCATTGGAACTCCTGAAGAGATTCCAACAACTATAGAAGCTCTAAAAGAAGAGTTTGAGATGAAAGATCTTGGAAGGACTGAATTTTTTCTCGACCTGCAGATCGAGCATACAAAAATGGGATCTTTATTCATAAAAAAACATACACAGAAAAGATCTTGAAGAGATTTTATATGGATAAGTCACATCCATTAAGTACCACAATGATCGTAAGATCTTTGGATGTGGAAAAGGATCAATTCCATCCTAAGGAAGAAAATGAAGATATCTTTGGTCTTGAAGTACCATATCTTAGTGCCATTGGAGCGCTAATGTATCTTGCTAATAATACTCGACTTGATATATCATTTGCTGTGAATTTACTAGCAAGATATAGTTCCTCTCTAACCAGAAGACATTGGAATGGAATCAAACAAATCTTTCGATATCTTCATGGAACGGTTGATATGAGATTGTTTTATCTCTATGGATCCAAGTCACAACTAGTTGGCTATGCAGAGGCAAGATACTTGTCTGATCCACATAAAGAGAAATCTAAAACAGGATACCTGTTCACATATGGTGGTACAGCTATATCATGGAGATCTACGAAACAGACGATAGCAGCAACCTCCTCTAATCATGCTAAAATATTAGCAATACATGAAGCAATTCGTGAGTATTTTTGGCTCAGGAGTCTGATCCAATATATTCTGTCATCATGTGAACTAATTGATCATAAGATAGCTCCAACTGTCCTATTTGAAGATAATACAGCATGCATTGTTCAACTTAAAGGTGGATACATCAAAGGTGATAGAACAAAGCATATTTCTCCCAAATTCTTCTTCACTCATGATCTTTAAAATCAAGGAATAATTGATATCCAACAGATCTGCTCAAGTGATAATCTGGCAGACTTATTTACAAAGTTACTTCCAAAATCCTCCTTTGAAAGATTGGTACATGAGATTGGAATGCATCAATTTCGAGACATTAAATAATGTCGACAAGAGGGGGAGACTGTACTCTTTTTTCCTTGGTCAAGTTTTTTCCCATTGGGTTTTTCTTGACAAGATTTTTAATGAGGCAGTTTCCATCACAAAGGATTTTGCACTCTTTTTCCTATACTAAAATTTTTTCCTATTAGATTTTTCTTTAGTAAGGTTTTAACGTATAATCTTAAATGGTCATCCAAAGAGGAGTGTTGTGATAAGATAACGTGAGGTGGATGCCCATTTTTCATAAGGTTCAGGTTTTTAAGATAAAAATATATTTAATGAAGTTTGAAAATAATGACCATATACGTGTATAAATAGAGGAGCAAGTTATGAGACAAGAACATACAGTAACAATAAAAATATTCTTTCTCTTTTCATATACAATTTTCGTTCTTTCTATTTCTCTCTTTTAAGTTCTTAAGTTACAATATATATAATATAATATAATATTAATAAATAGATAAGTTACTTCTATTATTATAGAGATAATTATATTAGTAAATACTAATTTTAAAATTTTTTATTTATATTTTTTATATTTATTATATCTTATTTATTTATTTTACAACACATACAAAGTTATCTATGTGTAATGCATATTCAGTTCAAGTCGATTTTGTTACAATCTTTTAATTAAAACTAATGAGCTAATCAGTTTGTGGGATTTAAGTTTCGGTATGTTTAAAATAAGTATAATAATTTTGTGCGTATTAAATATATCACATTTTTATAAATTATTAGATTTTATTAATTAAAATTAAAAATTATTATAAAAAAAGAGTATTAATAGACTATTAAATCATAATAAATATATCATATACTAGACGTCACTAATACATAAATAAATAAGTATCATTTAATAAATAATATTTTAAATAACAAACATAATTTTTTGTTTTTGAATAATAAATATAAAATATATAAATAAAAAATATAAATATTTTTTATTTATTAAGATTAATAGTATACAATCAAATTTTAAAATATTAAAAAATCATCCTAAAATAATATTCTAAACTATAACATAAAAATATAAAATAATTAAATTTTATTTTACACTACTTGCAAATAATTAAATTATTATATTAAAATTTTATTAACTAATTATTTTGTTAAAAATATTATATATAATAAACGAAAATGCTGATCTTTTTATTTTTTAATTAAAAAAACTGTTTTCAATAAAAGAAAAAAAATAAAAAAAGAATACGCATATCTTTTAATTATTTATTAGTAATGCATATTCAATTCAAGTTGGTTTTGTTACCATTTTTTAATTCAATTATTTTTCATATATAAGTTATTTTTTAATACAAGTCTATACAAATTATTTATATTCACGTTCTTTTTCTTCTTCATTATTTTTCTCTTTCATTATCGTCGTCACCAACACCACTTTCTCATCTTCCTCCTCTTCCTCCTTTTTTCATTGAAATTTCTTCTTCTCCTTTCTTTTCCTCCTTCTCCTCCATCATCAGTTATGTAGTTGTTGAAGGTAATGAATAATTTAAGTTCAGATTGTCAATTGAATCAAAAAGAAATTGATTATTGTTTTGAATCCAATCAAGCGACTGAGGTGTGGTTTTATTTTAGTTAATTTTTTCGTTAGTAGTTTATGATTCTGTAGGTAAATAATGTTTCATCGTTGATGGTTTGAATCGAATGTAATGTAAAAGTTCTGCATTAAAGAAAATATTTTTCTGTATTTGCAGTAAATTTGGGTGTAACACGAAGATACTTGAATGTAACACGGAGATATTTGAGTGTATTGTTTAAAAATTTTCGGTGTATGTGTGCTGATAAGTTCTACATAATTCAAAACTTTTTTTCTCCCTTCTACTCTTCTTCTCCCTCTTCCTCGTCTTCTACTGCTTCTTCTTCTTCTTCTTTTTTATCATCATCATCATCATCTTTTTTTTTCTTATTCATCTTTTTTTTTTCTTATTTTATCTTCTCAAGTTTTTTCTTATTTTACTCTTTTAGCAAGAATAAAAATAAAAAAATCAAACAAAGAAGAAGAAACACATAATGCTGCAAAATTACTTAGAAGAGGATCAACTTATATTTATTTAACTAAAAGAAAGAAAGAAATAAGGAAAAAAAGAAGAAGAAAAAATGCAGTATTAGAGGAAACATTTTTCTGTATTTGTAGCAAATTTAGGTATAACACAAAGATATTTGAGTGTATTATTTAAGAATTTTCGGTGTATGTGTGCTGATAAGTTCTACATAATTTAAAATTTTTCATCTTCCCCCTCCTCATTTTCTGTTGCTTTTTCTTTTTTTCATCATCATCACCATCTTGTTCTTCTTTTTTTCTTATTCATCTTTTTCTTTTTATTTTATCTTTTTAAGTTTCTTCTTGTTCTTTCTAACTTTTTAAAAGGAGTTTTAGTACTCTAAAGCTTCAAGGTGTATGGAATCGCGTAGGTGGATGTTACAATACTCCCCTTATGTTTGGAGTTTTGAAACTTCTTTAGATTATCAATATTGTAATTTGTGTTGGCACAATTTTCTAATAGATATTCTATTAATAGAATTTTTATTTTTTTTTTTTGTTTCCCACGGTATCCCCCAACCCGGCAGGTCAAGGACTAATCCGTCGCGGTACTGAGCTCCATTTAAGGGTTTGCCGCTGGCCAATGGGTTGCTGCATGCACAAGGCGAGATTCGAACCCCCGACACTTGCTTAAGCGGACTAGTGAGCTAACCACTAGAC
Source organism: Arachis hypogaea (assembly GCF_003086295.3). Lineage (NCBI taxonomy): Eukaryota > Viridiplantae > Streptophyta > Magnoliopsida > Fabales > Fabaceae > Arachis > Arachis hypogaea. The sequence continues at coordinate 20,642,119 of NC_092044.1, read as the reverse complement.
CAACCCAACTTGGTTAATAGAATTTTTATTATATATTGATAACATCATCAAACAATTAATGCCAATAAATTATATTTTTTTTAAAAGTTAATATTTAAAAAATTAACACTAACATAAAATTATACTTTTAAATAAAAACCATAAAATAATCATAAAATATATCTTTACCTATTAAGCAACGTTTTTTTTTAATTAGTGTTTTATTAGTGTTAATTTTTTTATTGAAATAAAATAAAAAATTATTGTTTTCCATAACAATTTTTTTTATTTTTATCTTTAAAATTTATTTTGTTTTAGAATTTCATAAACTCATTACAGTACAATCTAAATGGTATTGGTATATTTTTATCTTTTAAGATTTATTTTTATGTTTTAATTAATTAATAATTTTAGATTTTATTTATTTTAATTATTTATTTAATATTATAATTCATTTCATAAAACTTATCACGTATACTACTTTTTTTATCTATAACATCATGATTTTAAAAATTAACTATATTATAACATACCATTTAATTAGGATATATATAAATATATATTAGGAACATAATTAATATTTTTTTAAAGTGTTATTTTAAATCAATTTTAGGTTATTATTTAAATTTAATTTTAGATTTTTATAGTTAAAACTAAATTTAAAAATAATTTTAAATAAGTAGTCACAAATTAAAGAGCAAAATAGTGTTAAATTATCGTCAGATTTGTAATTAGAGTTGTTGCTTTTGATATTTAACTCATGAAGTTAGGATGTAAATATGTTTTTGTAATTAAACCTGGACCGATCATATCAGTTTCCATTGATTTTCGAATTAGAATTAGATTTTTTTTAAAAAAATTGCAAAGAAAAAAATAAGAATAAAAAAATGTAAATGATGGTTAAAGTTTGATCAAGGTAAAAATTATATAAATTTATATTTTTATTTTTAATATATAGGATAATTAGTTTAGGTCGAATCCCAAACTCTAAAAAAAATATTTTGTGAAATTTAAAGTTTTTTATTTTTTCAATAAAATTAATAATAATTCCTAGATTTCTTTTTAAAAAGATATTTTTGTCCCAATCTTGTATCTTGTCTTCTTTAAAAAATATTAGAGAGTTAAGTCTATTTAATTAAATTATGCATATAAATTATTTAAATTATATTAAATTTTTTTAAATTTCAATAATAAGTTTAAGAATATTTTTTGAGTGTAATGGAATGAACTAAATATAAATAATTAAAATTAAAATATAAAATGCTTAAGATAATTAATTTTTAAAATTAGAAAGAAGAACAATAATTAAATTCATTCTCTTATACGAAGTATTTATATAGTATGCATATAAATTTAAATTTTTAAAATTAAAGTTAAATTCATAAATATTTTTAAGTAATTAATGGCATAGAATTTTTTCTCCCTTTTAATATGCTTACACAAAATAAATATTATTTTGGTCTTTTTTTAATATATTTAAATAATATTAATACTAAAAGAATATTTTGTCTTTTTAATTAAATAAATTTTAAATTAAAATTAAATCATTTTAATTTTAAAGGATATTTTTTTAGTCTTTTAAAATTAATACTAAAAATATGTTTTGATTTTTAAATTTTTTATTTTTTTCTCAATTATAATATTATAATAATTTTTTTAAATGTTATAATAATTTAATATGAGTAATATTAATAAAAAAGTATAATAGTCACAAAAAATAATAAAAAAAGTATAATAAATCCAACTAGACTATAAGTCCAAACGGATCTAATATAAAATTTATACTAACCCAAACAAATTTTAAATAAAAAAACTCAAAATAATCATAAATGCTAACGTTCTTTCTAACTTCTTAAAAGGAGTTTTAGTACTCCAAAGTTTCAAGGAGTATGGAATTGCGACCCAAGAAACATATAATGCTACATAATTATTTGAAAGAAGATAAACTTACATTCATTCAACTAAAAGAAAGAAATAAATAAAAAAAAAAAAAATGCAGCAACAACAACAATAATAAAAAAATAAAAAATAAAATACGTGAAAAAAAAGGAAGAGAAACAGGAGAAGGAAGAGAGAGAGGAGGAAAAAGAGCGCGAATTTCAAAGAGAAACAACATAATTTCAACACACGCATTATATAAGTGACTTATATGCTAAAAAGACTTGTATGCATAATAGTATTCATTATTTATTAATAAAATCGCCTATCAAAGTTCTCATAAGGGATACAGAGGACCCCAACTTTTCATTCAATAGGAAAAACATTGAATAAATAAATTCACATGGAACTTCTGTACGAAATGATTCATCTATTATGTGCGTCACAGTCCAAACCAAAACATGAACATAAACATTAACATAGGCGTGAACAAAATAATGCAAAAGAGGACTACAACTACCACCACCAATAGTTTATTTTGTGCAGGTGACAACAGCAAACGGTGCCTAAAGAAAGAAATGTGCGAAAAAGGATTTGGGTGATGACGATCGCTACATGTTGAATACAACAATAATTTGTTTTGTTAATTTGAAATATGTAACAATTTCAGGTGGGGGATGATGATGACGATGGTGTTGGTGGCGAATTGACGTTCGCTAAGTTTCCCCCCCTTATATTTCTTTTGCTACGTAAATTGTTACAGGTCATGAAGTAGGTTTGAAAATAGAACTTTTGATTAGCGATCACCGTGGAAAACGAGCCAGAGTTTCATTTGGAGAAGTTTCATGTTTGATAAGTATCTTTTTTCACTATAATAATAATACTAATAATTAAAATAAAATAAATCTAATCAGTCCGTAGTCCGTACATCCATGTATAAAGTATAGTTTTTTTTTTGGTTACTATAAATATAGTTATTTGTTCCGTTTTTTTTTTTAACTGTAAAATTAGCATTTGGGGATGTGAAAGTGTATATATTTGTCAAAACCATATATATCTATTATTATTATTGGTGGTGTCAGTTCTGCTTGATTCGTCTAAAACTATTTACCGAATAAAATTCTTCCTTTTATATTATAACAGTTGCATTTTTAAGTTTTTCTTTTTTGAGTTATAATATTCCCCGTAAATTTGTTTTGATCGAGGAGTGACAATAAATAGGATATAGTAGAATTTAAAACTAATCCTAATCCTACTCGTGGGTTAAGATTTTTATATGAACTCAACCTTATTTTTTTTGCGGGTTGAGAATATACCAACTCTAATCCTATCTGTTTTTAGATACTCGCGGGTTATAAAAAATACAATATTATATAATTGGGTTATGCTACATGTACACCAAAATCAGTCACCAAAATTAGCCACCAGTATAAAATACATACTGGAATACAAATGCACATTGAAAATAAATTAAACCACACATATATTTATACACAAATACATTGGTGGCTGATTTTAGTTTACAAATAGCATTTCTCTATATAATTTGATGATAATTTAAAATAAAACTAATTTTTATGTAAAAAAATATATTAAATTATCAATTAATAATTTTCTTTTAGTAGTTAAGGATCTTTTGCATTTAGTAAGAGATCTTTGATTCAATATCCACTTAAAACATATTTTTATATAAGTATATAACATAGACATATATAGAGTGCGAGTTGGTCAGATAGGGTTGAGACTCACCCGCACCCTATCCAACCCGCATCCTACCTTACCCACTTCAGATCGGGTTGGCAACTCTATCCGACTAGAGTTAGGTCGGATTGGGTACTCGCAGGTAGAGTGTATATTGCCATCGGTACTTTGATAATGTTGATGTAATAAGTTAAATAATAAATAATGATGTGAAAAATTCATGAACTAATAACACTATAACAGGAACTAATATAGAATTTTTTTAGTTTAACCGGCCAAAACCGAAAAATTCAGAGACTAAAAACTAGTTATGTATTATTTTACTTATGGGTCTACATAAAATTCAACTTGTATGATATGAAATTATGAGAAAAGTAGTAGGCTTAACTGTATAAGTAAAATATCCGTTACTTGGAGCCTTTGACCGCAAGATTGGAGAAGAAACCAAAACTTGGTCATCCTATTAAATTTGGGGGTTTGATAGTTGACTCCGCAGACAAAAAAAATCATTGGATCACGTGCCACATTACAACAAGCTGGCAGCAGGTACGTAGAATAGTAGTTTGCTTGAATCCTTGATGTATGGATCAGGATTCGGGAATCAGAGACAAGGGACATCCTAAAAGCACTAAGTAACAGAATACTGGGGTAAGAATCATGGAAATGACACTAGGAATTGCTATTCTCAAGATGGATATGATCAAAGAATCAATCAATCAACCAATTAGTTAAATTCAATTAGAAGTTCATCTTCACTGATTTAGCTCAGTATCCGTCACGTTTCAATCAAGCATGCCCACAAATTCTGTATCTACAATTTGCACACCATACACATATTGGAGACACGAGACCAATTATCAAGTAGTGATTTGCTTGGAAGCAGCGATAAGGCTTATAATAAGCTAACATTGATACAAACATTTAACCCCGGATCTTGCCTTTAATGCTTTGCCGGGATCAAACAAACCACACTTTTGCCCATAATTCTCTCCTAGAACAGAGAACATTGTTGGATGTCCCCATCATTAAATCTTTCCATAGCAATGACGACACATTTTTCCAATAACTTTAGTTGGGGATGTTTCTCATGGTCACCTATTACCAGATTTATTAGCTGAGGGGTAACTGGGTCCATCCAAGTCAATTAGCGTAAAATCGTATGGCACAGATATAGAATTTGACGTATCAACAAGCAAGGAAGATTTCGCGGCACCAGAGTGTGAAGCACCAGAATTGGGACCAGAATCTTTGGGACTGTTGCTATCGGACGAGAAACCTGAGAGCCGTGCATCATCAGACTTGCTTGCAATGTTGGGCTTGTTTCTTCTAACACTTTCCATCTCTGGACCAATTGGAACAAAGGTTCGGGATCGATACTTCCTAGGTCCCTCGTCACCATCATGGTTATAGAGAACGTAATCATGATACGTTGGTGCAAACTGCCAGAAATTTTGAATATCAGAATACCAGTAGTGATTAGACAAAACAAATGGGGAGGCAGTCTTTTAGATGAAATCGTGGAGCAAGAACTACATTGGTAGATAAGATAGGCATTAAACTTGCATATACAAATATGCTACCAGTATGAAACATGGTTGCACTGGGCGGGATATATAAATGGATTTTGAACTGGATGTGAGACCTAATTGATTTGGGTCCCGAACTACATATAATCGTAGAGAGGACCGAGTCTTCTACGCATTTGAGAACAAGTGATATATGTATGTAACACAATTCCGCAGGACATAGAAGTGGGACTCACCTGGTGGACCGTGTCATGGTAGAAGTCATTTAACATCAAAGCATGTGCGAGGCTAGCTGACAAACCACGGGATGCACCTATGTTAGCACCGGCATATTCTTTGTAGGGGAATGCATAGAAGTGCCCAAGAGCAGCAAGAAGCATCTCGACACAAATGATAATATTTTGAAGTTGAGCAGCTTCATCTGCATCCTTGATGAATCCCGACTTTGCAGCAAGAAAGACTAAGACACCCTAAGATATGAGAGCAAAAGGTCAGCCATTTCAAACCTATACTAACAAAGCAAAAGTACCAAACAAGATCATAAACAATAAACCATCCACAAATTCTACTTTAGAACACAGAAAATGATGGCACTAAAGCATGCTAACATCTTCACACACATACACGGATGACATAAAACCTTAACCCCCTGCATTTTCACAATGAACGCCATATTTATTAGCAGCAGTTTTGACACAGAATCTTGGCACCCTGCATTTTCAGACACTGGATTTCAGCCCATATGCAGTGCCTCTATTTAACAGAGAGATTAATCTGTTTTGGAATCAAAGGGGTGGAATTTTTATTCTCCTTTTCTATTATTTGGAGGAATTCAAAATTGTTTAGAAAAAAATTACACTGAATTTCTCGATATTTAGTGTAATAACACCGAACACCCCTCAATTTACACACCCTAGTACCTAAATAACTGCCTTGTCGCTAACAGAAACTAACACCTGATTCATAAGGAAATTGTCTATATTGACAATATTTAAGCAGCATAGAGGACATTGAAGTGGATACCAGGGCTCAGTGATTCTATCTTTGGCAAAGGTATCCTGGGCAACAACTGCACAAGGCCTTGGAATGTTAGGACCAGAAGAGTTGCTTAAGAGACACCACCACTGCATTGTGAAGAACAACATAAGTGTCTTGACACTGTCTTTGAAGAAGCTGGATTACATGCAGTCAAGAAGAACCCCGAGAGCAGGGTGCAGAAGGTGGACAACAAGATCAAGTTCCATATTCACTGTCCAAGGTGGTGGTGGAACAAGTTTTATCGTCTCTTAGTGTGAAATAAATCTTTTGTAGCATGTACATTCAATAAAATAAAGGGTAAACCTAGGTTCAATACTGTTCCATTTATTTCGTTCGACTTTCGTGCTCTAGCTCTTTTTCTTTTCTTTTTAAAGGCCAAACATAGTTGCTTCTTTTGTGGGTTCCAATTTTTATAATGCATTCAAGAAAGTGAAAAATACCACAAAATCTGGGGAAAGGGGGCATGCCTGTGTTTTCAATATTGAAATCCTTTGGCAGAAAATGTGGTTCTCAACAGGGTAAGATTTGACAATTATGTGCACGTCTAATTTGACCAATAAGAATACTGAGTATCTCATCATTTTCTGGTTAAATTTTTAAACTAGTAATCATGTGCCATGCACATCCTATGAATTTCATCATGACAAATCGACTGTTAACTTCAAGGGTGGTTGGTGCAAAAAAGACAAGTTTACTGTTGTGTTTTCCAAAATAGAGGGGTGTCAAGTTCAAACACTGAAACCGAGGAATATCAATATACTTTTTTCTTGAAGATACAAGATTCCAATATCATCTTAACCTCATTCCTAGCTAGTATTTTTTGTTACATAACATTCACATCCTTTCTTATTGCTACATACACAAATAAAATTGCCATTTCGCCATTTCATGTTCTACCTATCTTACCATGTGACATGCAATGAAAGAGAACTGATAACATACAGAACAGGGAAGGAAAAAAGTTGAAAAGGAGGTATGAAAAACCTGCCAATAAGTCAGGAACACAACAGATTTTATTATGATAAACTTTGGTACTGGGTTGAATGGCTGAAGCAGATCCCTGCATGCCACATAGAACAACGCAAGAGCATACAGCGCCACTGTGTATGAAATTGTATATATGATTGTAAGATACAAGTACGACTGAGTTGGACTGAAATTGCCATCCTTATATTTCCCCTTTTCGTAAAGTATGAGTGTAAGAACAACTAAAATGGGCTTCAAAATCACAAACTGCAAACAGCCTTGCTTGCATTTCCGTATAAAACGCCTGCAACAGAAGTTAATTAGGGAGATGTGATCATCAACTATGAACTATCAACTATGATATAATGATCATGATGCCACATCCAAAGTTTGCAATTATGCATCAGAATTATCGCTTCCCTAGGATGACAAGAATTACATTTTCTGGTATCGAATAAATGAACTTTCGATCATGTCAATTACGTGACCTGAACTACTCAAAAAGTTTGGTAAATAAATAAATAAATAACAAAAATAAAAATAAAAATCCATGCAAAATTCTTGGGATCAATTTCAAAGGAACTAGTGGATTAATAAGCATCAAAAATAGAAAAAACTCCTGATTCCCATTATACATAGTAGACATAAATCAACATTTTGAGACCAAAAAGATTTAAATCCAAAAATATACATCACCCACCCGTCCAGTGGTAGAGGAGGCAAGCAACAAGTCATAAGAAACCATGATGGCTTTAGAATCCGACCACTTAAACTTAGGACCACTGCCCCAGGACCACCAACCCATGCAAGGCACAACGATAGAAAATTATAAATAACCCAAGCTTCATATCTGAAAAGTAGGCAAGAGAATATGATTAATATACTGATCCTCCTTAATAAACATAGATATGTAAAATGCATTTCTATTTCTACAACAAAGAATAAGAGAAAGGGGAAATCAGTAAACTAAAGGAATACAGGGCACTAAATAATGAAAGAGAGTTAACTTCAAGGATTGAATATGCAAGCAATCTGGGTATGTTGAACCCCGGCCAAACAACCAACAGAAGAATATTAGTTAACATTGTTTGGTTTTCACAGGGTTGTGAATTTATCCACAGTAAGATCTCAAGCAAGCAAGTTCTGCAAAGTGACTTCAATATTCAATATATATGTAATATAAGTAGAATAGAAGTGTAACCTAGCATCACTCTTAATCATTTCCAAACCCCTTTGACTATTTGGACGATGGCACATTGACTAGTTCAAAAGTTACCTTTGTTACTATATGACACAGACCTAAGTAACTCTGCTAAGAAAGCTAACATATTCAAGATCTCCCTGCCTAACTTATGTGGGACTTGCATCACATGTACTTGTGAGTGTTTGCTAAATCAAGACTAGGTAGAATTATTGTAATTTTTATACCTGATGACCAAAAAAGAAAAAGAAGAAACCAAGAATAACTTACCCTTCCCGGATGGAATCAAAATAGATTGAGCCCATAGGTATAACAAGAGCCAAGAATGACATCAGCGCATAAACCTGTTGCAAAAACAATAATTTTGAATTAAATCACAGCAGCATAATACAGATTATAGAATACAAACTGGCATTATCCCCAACGAAATATCAAAAGTTCTATGGTGATACTGAAACTATATAAGATAATAAATAATTGACGAAAACAAAAGAACCAGGATACACAACATGAAAATGACGTGACTGTAAATGCAACGAACAGGAGAAAAACACATTATAGTCTCAAGAGCTTGAAGGGTAAACCTTAGTCCATTTTAAACTTTAAGCTCTTCGCTTCCTTTCCCTCCAAAATCAAACTAAAAAAACATACCCTAAATGCATTAGCCGTAGCAAGAAACTTCAAATAGTCAAGTAACTTCAAAGAATTCCATAATTTTAAAATTTCTAGACCAATCTAATATCGAGAGACGGAACCACTCCCCAGCCCCCAGCCTCAAACCTCCAAGTCTCCATTCACACACATAACTTGACTAACTTCCACATACATGTTTACACGGTAGACTTACCACAACTCTTCCCCTTAAATGCAGTATAGCACAATCATATGATATAATAATATTTTACCTTTAGGATAAAATGTTAATGGTTTGATCACCTATTGAGCTACTGAAAACTACTTTGTCCAAAAAAAATGGAAACCAAATACAATCATCACTAAGAAACCACCCTAATATCTTCATCCACCGTAAAAAAAATATAAAATAATAATAATAATAATAAATTATAATAAAAATTATAATGAATTAAAAATACAAAATTATAAAAATTGAGTGAAAACGAATGTTAATGAATGCATTTACAATGACATTTATGTCAGTAAATGCAAGAATGTAGCATATATGTTAGTAGAATTTCAACATCTCCTCTCCTTAACTAAATGCAAAGTAGCATAATATTAACCATATAAAATCCATATGATCACCAATGAAGCTACCGAAGACTACTTTATCCAACAAAAAGGGAAACCAAATTCAATGATCACTAATAAGTAATAAAACGACTCCAATATCTTCATATATATGCCGTGTAAAATAAAAAATACATTGGCATATATGTTAGTGAAGCGATTGAATCACCCACTGAATCATTACTCACCGGAACCATAAAGACGATGCGAACAATGTAGCGCTGAAAAGTGGGCTCGGTGTAATTGAGAAGGTGCCTATAAATGTGAAGAAGCGACAACGCAATAGCTCCACATGTGCAGAAGAAAGCGATGACGTATAAGTAAATCGGAACCCCTCCATGCCCCATTCCTTTTTCTCGCGGCCACCAAAAACCCCAAAATTTAGAATCTCCCTTACGCCAAGTTGTTAACGACGCATTTTTTAGGCACTAGGGATTAGAGAAAGTGGAAGTGAACCCTAATCGAAGATTGGTAATTTGGAATTCGGAGATCTAAGGAGCGTTTTGTGAAGAAAGGAGAAAGAAAGAGGGAAGAAATGGTGTTGCTGGCGCTTTGATTAATGACGGCGGTTGGCTTTGCTGTGAAGGAATCGGAAGGGAGCGCACAGAGCGAGCGAGCGAGCGAGATAGAGACAGAGACAGAGACAGGATTTTAGGTAGCGTTTGTTTTGAGGTATTGAAACAGAGACTGAGAGACTGAGACTCAGTATCGTGTTTGTTAGTTCAGAGACTGGTACTAAAATTTCTGTCTCTGTCTCTAAAATTTCAGTATTTTAGTACCTCCAAAAAGTAGGAACACAGGGGACTGAAATTTTTAAAGATGGAGACTGAAACTTTAATAACATTTTATACCTAAAATACTTTCATTTCAATTAATTAATTTTAATTTTATCTTTTGTGAAAATTAAATTAGAGTTTCATTCTTGTTTTAATTCCTGTCTCCCATTTTACACCAAACAGAATACTGAGATTTATTTCAATCCCTGTCTCTTAGTCTCTGTCTCTCAGTATCAGTCTTTCCGTCTCTGTCTCTCCACCAAACGCTACCTTAAAGAATTTCGAACTTCGTTGTATTCATAGTGCAGCAACACGGATATGATAGCTTACTTTTTTTTCTTCACTACCAAACATAATTATTAGTCTCATAATTAGTACCAGAAAAAATTACTGGCAGTGCCAAGTGTTTTTCTTTTCTCTTTAAATGGGAAAAAAAAAGATACTTTGTTAAACTAGGCTTTTTATTAAAATAAATAAAGAAAAAACATTAATTCCTTAAATATGCATGCATGAAATTAATTCCCTCAATATGCAGCTCCATCTCAAGAGAATCACCTACGAAATGGGTTTGGCTACTAACTCCGGGCAGGTGTTCATAAAATCGAGAGAATGCCTGACAAAATCTGCGTGGAACTCCAAGTCAAGCATGACACCCACGAGATGGGTCATGTCATTGGCGACGACAGCGAAATTGACATATCAGGTTAAGCGCCCACGAATTGGACCAAGGCATGGCTGGCCCAAGCGAAATGGTGCATTTCCACTGCGGCGCCCACGAAATGCACACAACAATGGCGGTAGCAACGAAATGGGTTGGGTTTTTGATGAAGGCTGCAAGTTTTCAGTGCGTCAGTCCCTGTACATGCATGCGTTGGGTGCATAGGGTGGCAAGGTTGGAGTTGATGAATTGATGGGTGTATATAAAGGGCAGACGGGGTAGGGGACCAAGTGCTTCATACATAGAAAAATAGTGGAAGAGAAGGTTAACAAATATAAACCATGGAAAATAGGGGAAAAAAGTTGTGCTTTGGGTAATATTTTTGTATTGTGGTTTGAATAGAAAAGTGTAACATGAGCGATAGTGGTGACATGAACGTGGAAAAAAATCTTAATCAGTTAGACGAAGTTCATATTGCAGCGCATTTGATTCATAAGGTTAGTTTCATGTGTGGTTAATTTTGTTATTAGTCTCTATCATTATTTAATATTTGCTAGTGTAAAGTTAAGTGTACTATTCCGGTTCCGATGTTGCAGCCCGCACGTGTTCTGATACCGCATGGCACACTTGTTGATGTTTTCACGTCGGAGCCGGTGGATCCAAGTAGATCTCAGGCGGTAGAGACTTGAACCATATTTACGACGAGCATGATTCTATTATGCGTCATTAATAAGGCATTTTGAGTATGAAAATCCGCTGATAAGTGCATTTGTTGAGAGATGACGACCCGAGACGCACACATTTTATCTCCCATGGAGTGAGTGTACCATAACACTAGAGGATGTGGCTATGCAGTTAGGGTTACCCATTGATGGTGAGCCTGTTAGTGGTACTCTAAGGTCATGAAGACAAGTGCGTTTCGTCCACTGAGACAAGTGGTTTGCAGTGCCTGAAGACTTCAGCACAAGACGGAAAAGACCAAAAAATTGATGAAACACAACACTATGACGGTCCAAGGTGTTGCCGACATAGTTCGGGCGCGTTTGGAGGTCAACAATTGTACCTGACACGACTACACTTAATTAGAACCATGCCGTAAGGACTCCAACTTATAAATTGACAAAACTTTCAATTGGTAAGGTTACCTGGAATGAAAGTTTGCAGTGCGTTGAAATATCTTTTCAGCTGGTCGTATGACTCATTCCAATCACCATAAATTTTCGCAATTGCCTTCTGCTTTGCATGCCAAACCTTCTTGTAAGAAACATTGTACCCATATGATGACTCGACTGAACCTTGCAGCACCTTTATGCAAATAGTTGCATCTGCTTGTACCATGGGATATATATGGCGGCAGATGACATCGCTATCAAGTTGAGCATGATCTTGCGACATCGAGCTTGCCAAACAACTGTGAGGCCCTTTATATTTTCGAATCACCCAAAATCTGGAGGCCCTTGTCTTTGCAACTCGAACCGACCAACGACATTGGTCCCCAAACTGCTTGCATCGACAAACATACCTAGCTTGATCGGACTTTACAATCTTGTATTCTGCACTTCTACGAATATTATAGTTTTTTACGGCAAGCATAGCAGTTTCTCTATTGAGAAATTTTAGACCTACCTCCAGCTCCATCTCACTGGACAAAGTATAGTTGCTCGGTGTGTCTTCAGCGGTGGTCGAACCCATTGCACCAAGATTTAGAGACAAATAATGGCCTGGAGTACCGCTTGATCCACCAACCAATCCAACACGACTCGGAAGATCCCTCTCGCGGTAAACGGGTTGGGTTTCAGGAACCACTTCTGGTTCTTCACCACTATCATCTTCGATCTCATCTTCATCGGAAGTGTCTGCCAACCCACTAGCAATACCTTTTGGGAATGCAACTCGGTTAGAAGGGGGAGGACGTGGACAATGATTTCCTGCAGTTTGTCCGTGCGTGACAAAGGCGTTGAATTTAGGACTCGGAGCTCTAACAATCTCCTGGAATGGCATCATATTAGCGGCACCAAAATTTCCAAGTTGCACCACATTATTAGAACTAAAGAAGCTTCCACCAACATCTTGGAGACACACACATAGCTCCAAGGAGTAGATACTTCCAATGCTCTGATGATAAGAAAACATCATCTAAATTTGTTGGTAAGATTTAATTTGCATTTTCTGATATGCAAACGTGTTGGCAACTGCAACTGGCATTCTATAAGTCAACTTCATGATTTCCTTCTTTCCAACCAGACCGGTATTGATGAGGATCACATTCTTCAGCTCTTCCAACGACGTCTGCGGAGGAATCATTATCCATAGTGGATCATCACAAACAAATGTAACACCTTCAGATGTAAGAGAAATTTCTCCATTAGGATATACGATGACGTAAACATTTTCAATAACCATAGACACAATAAAATAGCAACTACAGAATTTTACAAAGAAGGGAGAGACATTGAGATAGGAGAGAGTTGTTGGGGTTGAATTTTTCTGTGACACAACAGAAATTTCAAACCATGGTTACAAACTGTCTGCCACGCCCCTTTATATAACGAATTCCGGGCTCCATTTCGTGTGGAGTACAACTGATTTGGTAGCTTTTCGCGTCTAGCTCGTTAGATTTTTTCATCTGCTTTCAATTCGCGTGTACCGCCATGGTATTGACCTAATTAGCGGACGCTGGACCTGATATGCCCATTTCATGGTTGCTGTCCTTCAGGTGGATCCCTAACCCATTTTGTGGGTGATTCCCTTGAGATGGAACTGCGTATTGTGGGAATTAGTTTCATGCATGCGTATTTAAGTAATTAATGTTTTTTCTTTATTTATTTTAATAAAAAATCCTGTTAAACTATGCATTTATGCTAAGAGAAAAAATGGCTACTGAAAATTGCTTTTTAATTTAATATTAGGAGGTAGATAGTGTTTTTCATAGTTATTGTTGGTGTAAGTGTTATCTATGAGTGTGGATGATTGTTGACGGCATAAAAGATAAATCTAAGCTTCCGATTTCTTGGAGGCACAAAATTAGAGGGTCAGTTTTAGGTAAATTCAAAGCCCTAAATTTGAAATTTTGGAGGAAGCATCAATCCAATCTGACAGACAAGGCGAAGAAAAGCAGATCTAACAGTGAGGGAGTGGTCCGCAAATTTGACCCACAGACTTGTGACTACTCCCCACGTGTCACCCATGCACTCTAACATTAAAGACTAAAGCTAATTATAAAAAAATTAAAAAAATTGATCGCCTTGAATTTCACATTGTTAGCTATCTTGGTCAAGCTAACTATATAAATATCTTTGTTGGAACTTAATGTATAGCTCGATACACGACACTTGTGCCCGAGTTTGATAATAGATTGAAAACATCTCTTACATACTCACTTCATCAGTGACATATTTCGTTTGGAAATGAACGAACCTACCAAACACTAATATAGGATGCCGATACAAAATTGCTAGATACCGTCTTTGATATATGTGGATCTACTCTTTCACAAATAACACCTTTTAGTTCTTCAAATGGTAATGTAAAATGAATAATAAGCTCACATAGATTCTTGCATACAAATCTTACACTCTTAGGTGTTTGTAACAAGATTTGACCATGGTAATATCATTTTAACATAATCCTATCCTCTATTTTGTTTAGAAACAATGCTTTACTGGTAGTTCATATGGACAAAAATAAAAAAAGAGCAAACTTAAAAGGGTAAAAAACAAAAGAAAAGATGAGTTGAAGAAGATGAAGTTTCTGCAAGTGACCAGTGGGTATATATATATATATATATATATATATATATATATATATATAAAACAAATCTGAGGCTCAAATTTAAATATTTTTCTAAAATCAATTTTTTTTTAATTTGCAAAATTGATCTACCAATTTGGATTTTTAGTTTTTATATTTTTTATTACTGAAAACTAACCCACTGATTTGTTAAAAATAAAAAGAAAAATTAGTCACACACAATTCGGAAGCTCCGATTTGTGAACTACCTAATTTTAATTTAGCTAACCTAAAATCGGAGCCTCAGATTTCTTCCCCCTCCCCCAAATCGGTGATCTAATTTGTGCTTCTGAATTGAAAAAAAAAAAACACCTCCATATGCTTTATAAACACACCCTTCCTCCATATTCAGGAACAATACATTATCTGATTCCATATCCAAAAAATTGAGCTATTAAAAATAGGTTGAAAAATTTTGATATTGCAGAGCTGAGTGTGAAATTCCTGACCATGAGTTATAGACTTACCTATTAGGACTTGGAAATAACCTGGACACTGGGAGTATATTGCAAAGGTTTTCTCATATTTAAGTATTTTTGTCAATTAAATCTAATTAAATTGGTTCAAATCCAACAAAAATTATTCACATAATATGCACATTAATCATGCACTTTTTTTCTTCGTATTTTTTCTTTTCTTACTCGTTGTTTTCATTTCTTCATCCTTCTTTTATTGATATTGTTGGTGCTTGACGAGAGGATTTCTGCTAGTAAAGAATTTCATCAGAATAATCACGTTGTAAGTATAGTTTCTAAACCAACAGAGAATCCTTTCGTACAAAAGTTTTGGTTGTCACTAAAGCAAACCCAATAAAATTTATAACCGAAGTATTGAAACCTCGGGTTATCTCTCAAGGAATTGCAGGAAAGTATGATTTATTATTGGTTATGGAAAAGTATCTTTTTGGGTTTTTGAAATAGGGAACAAGGAAATAAATTAATAGTAAACTAAATTAATTATCATGAAAATCATTGCAAGGAGTAAGAACTGGAAATCCCATCCTAGTTATCCTTATCAAGTGTGATGAGAATTGTTTATTGCTCCCACTTAGTTAACCCTTACTAAATAAAGGAAAGTCAAATGGACTAATCAATTTGATTCCACAAGTCCTAGTCAACTCCTATGGAAAAACTAGCTTTAGAGGGATCCAAATCAATCAGCAAATTCTAATTTTCAATCAACAGCGGAGTTTGATAACTCAAGTGTCACCAATTACTCAACCAAATCAAAGGGAGAAGAAATCTAAATTAAATTAAAAGCATCAATAACATGAATTTGAAGAGAGCAATCTTAAATCTGAAATACCTCAAATTATATTAAGTAGAAAATCAAAATAACATGGAGTTCATAAACCAATATTGAGAAAATAAACAAACTCAAGTAGTAGAAAAAATAAAAGTAGAAGAGAACATAAATTAAAGGAACATTGAAACTGAAATTGAGAAGAAACAATCCTAAAGCTAAGAGAAATCCTAAATCCTAAAACCTAAGAGAGAGGAGAGAGTCTCTCTCTCTCTAGAAAAACTACATCTAAAACTAAAATTATGAATGATTAGCTGTCCCCATGAATGGATGGATTCCTCCACTTTATAGCCTTTAATCTGTGTTTTCTGGGCTTGGATTTGGGCCGAAAAAGGGTCCAAAAATTGCTGGGGGCAAATTCTGCAACTTTCTGCACGTGGCGTCCGTCACGCGTGCGCATGGGTCACGCGTGCGCGTCATTTGGAAGTTTTCCTTGTCATGCGTACGCGTCAGTCACGCGTACGCGTCACTCGTGCTTTGCGCTAGGCATGCGTGCGCGTCGTCCACGCGTGCGCGTTGCTGCCATTTCCTTCAAAACTTCATTTTTGCGCGTTCCTTCCACTTTTGCCTGTTTTCTTCCTGTTCTCTAAGCCATTTCTGTCCTATAAAGCCTGAAAATACTCAACACATGGATCACGGCATCGAATGGTAATAAAGGATAATTAAAATTAACAATTTTATGGTCTAGGAAACATATTTTCACATATATTAAGTAATAAGGAAGGAATTGTAAAACCATACAATTTATATGAATAAGTGAGAAAAGACTTGATAGAAACCACTCAATTGAGCATAATATAAATTATAAAATAGTGGTTTATCAACCTCCCCACACTTAAACATTAGCATGTCCTCATGCTTAGCTCAAGAGAAACTAAAAAAGAGTGAATGTAGAATGGTGGAATCTATGCAATGCAATCTATCTAAATGCAAGCTACCTAAATGAATCATGCAATTCTAATTACTATTCACTTATATACACATAGAGCTTACATGTGGTCAAATTAAGTCAAATTTTTCAAGGAATCATATACGCACAACAAAGGTTGAACCATATTAAAATATATTCACAATTGAGTTGAGCTAACCAAAAGAATTCACAAACTTGCAAGACAAGCAATGATTAAACATGGATATATGGAATTGAGCTATTGAACCCTCATTGGATTTGTGTTTACACTCTAATCACTCAGTGTTTGGGGCTAATCACTCTACTCTTCTCTAGTCATGCTTTCTAAAACTTTGTTCTTCATCTAACCAATCAACAAATATTTAATATATATATATACAAACATCATGAGGTCTTTTCAAGGTTGTAATGGGGCTAAGGTAAAGGTGAGGGTGTATATATAAGGCTAAGTGAGCTAAAAATTGAATCCTTGATTAGTCTAAGATCTTACCTAACATATACATACTCTATACAATTTTAAAATTATGCCTAGCTACCCAATTTTTCCACTTTTGTATCACATACTCATGTACCAAAAACTCACAGGTTGTGTGTTTTTTTGCTCAAAAACCATATATCAGTTATGTATATCATGCAAGTAGAAATCAGGAGTTTCCATTCAACTCAATGTGAATATTTGAATGACTCTTATAAAAATAAGTATTTTCCTTAAAAAATGTTGTCAATTTACCAACATTTATTGCTATATATATATATATATATATATATATATATATATATATATATATATATATATATATGTGGTGGGTGGATTGTTGTGATTCTAAAAAACTAAAATTTCTAGTTTACTCTTTATTTTTAATTAAACCAAATTATCATATGCAAAAAGGGTAAACTAAACTAAATAATCTATATTTTCTACATCACAACTAATAAGCTAAGAGTGCAAATTAAGCTAAATATCTAAGATATATATACAGCCCAAAATTCAAAATGTAATAAAATAATAAAAAATATAGCAAAAGAAAATATGCAAATACTGAAAGTCAAACAAGATAAAATAAAATAAAATACAGAAAGAGAAATAAAATAGGATAAAGAGTCTGAAAGTAGTTCACCAAAATAAAGTTTGCCAGAGATGGCGACCTCCCCACACTTAAATAATAGCATCGTCTCCGATGCTCAATCAGGCTGGGGGTGAAGAGTCGTCACCTCCGGAGGGGTGTTTTGGTGCTGTTTGTATGGGCTCTGGTAGTGAAAGTGTCTGAGGCTCTGCCTGTATAGGTGCCTGTGGGTCTGCTGCTGTGTCTGCTAAGGCTTCTCATGCTAGGGCTCTGCCTGCTCGGGTCCTGCCTGTTCAGCCTCTTCTCATGCATCCTCCTTCTGGTCATTCGCCTCCTCCTCATATGGCTCTGATGGTGTGTCAGGCTCAGAGGAGATGTCAATATGGCCTGACCGGATCATCAACTTCAAATGCTCATAGCGTCGCTTGCTGCGACGCTCAGACCGCTCATATCGTCGCTGGTTGCGGCGTTCCATCTGGTCCAGGCGCTCGAATAGGCGGTGCATAATGTGGTAGATGGGCTGGGAAGTAGGGGAGGGTGCTGTGGATGTGGGTGGTGCAGCAGGTGCTGAAGGGGCAGCAGAAGATGTGGCTGCATCAGCTGTGGCAGTAAGAGAGGGTGGTCTGTAGCCCAGAGCCACAAACTTTCTGCCATGTGGGATAATCTTCTTGTAGTCAGCGGCTGGTGGCTTCTCATCCGCCAACTCCCAGGGTACTTCAACTCGTCGGCCCAACTGAGTAATCAGGTAGGGGAAGGGCAAAGTGCCTCAGACATGAACCCGGGACATGTAGTACCGGATAAATCGGGGAAGGTACAGGTCCTTGCCCTCCATCACGCACCAGATAAGAGTAATCATGACAGCTGGCACCTTAGTCTCGTGAGTGCTCGGCATCACATAGTTGCTCAGAATTTGCTGCCAGAGCCGAGCCTCATCATTCAGATAAATAATTTGCTGCAATAGCTATAGTGCGCTTCACTGTTTCCCAATCAAAACGCATAAACCTCATATTCTCCTCAGCTTGCTGGTAACCATCTGGTCTATCTGATTTAGGCTGGAAGTTGAGGATATCTTCAATTGTCTCTTCAGTGACAAAAATCTGCTTGCCTCTGAGCTGTACTGTATCCAGGGTCGTTTTAAAATAGTTGCAATAGAATTTCCGGACCCAGGATGCATTAACCTCAGTCAAGTTCCTCTCCAGAAAGAACCAGCCTCATTGTTTGATTTGTTCAGTGGTGTACTGTTGTAATTCAGCTAGAATTCGGAGGGTTTTTTCTAGATATAAGTTCCTTGTAGTTACAAAGACCGGATACTTCAGTTCACAATATCGGTTTGCAAACTTGACTGGGTCGGTTGCAGGCACTAGTTGATCGGCCTTTTCCTGCAGTATAAAGGTCTTTTCTCGCCAGGAATAATCATGTAGTATATCTAAAGTAGTGGTAGATGATTCTCCTCGTTTTCTTTTGCCTGTGCTTGCTTTAGCTTTTCCTTTCCCTTTAGGGTCAGACATCCTGAAAAGCAGAGGTTCCAGGATATAGTTTATTAAACTAGAGCAGGAAAACATGAAGGCAAATAATGTGTCAGCAATGAAAGCATGGATAGAGAAAAGAGGAAAGAAACTCAAAGCATGAAGTGAGTCAGATAGATGTAGAGTTTTGGACTGTATGCAAGCTAAAAGTCAAAGAATTTAAATAAGAATCACAATCCAAGAACTATGATATACAGAATGCTTGTTTGTCAGGAAACAACAATTAACATACCTTGAAATTGGTTAAAACTAGTTAGTTAAAAGCTAAGAGAGAAGTTAGAAAATTAATGAAGTTAAGAGTTAAAAAGTGAAGTTAAAGTTAGTGGCATGATATTGTAGTTCCTAGTTAACAAAAATTTGCACAAACTTGAAGAACAAGCAACTCACATTCAAGCAGATATTTCAGATTATTGATGATAAATCATATAAATAAAAGAAGAGCAAAATGAATAAAATCATCAATAATGCGATTTAACTAAGAAGGGAGCCAGAAGGAGTAGGAATGCTAGCCCATTCGTCCATGAATTGGCTTGGTTGAAACCAATTAGTGCAGAATTCAAAAGTACCAAAGCCAATTCATGAATTCGAGTTGAGTGAAATAATTTCCGGAAAAAATCGGGCAGCAATCCGGCAGTAAAAGTAACGTTCCCGAGAAAAGCAAATAGTAGAATGAACAAGTCAAATTCATATATAGTGCAGCAGTTGGAAATTATCATGAAGAACAAAGGAAGGCTCATGATGCAGGTAACATTAAGCAGAACAAAGTAACTGGTTAATTCCTAAATGCAACCAATATCCTTGGTATGAGTAAGAGAAGTCTCAAGTCCAAAAGTGTCAAGTGCAACTAAATTTTTCAAAAAAAATTTTGGCAGCATGCCGGCTAAAAATTAGACGTTCCGGGTAATAAATAACAACAGAAATTCAGTTCATATGACATTAAAGTAGTGCATAAAAGAGTAACAAATAGCAAGTCACATGAATTCAGAAAAAGCAAATTCAATCTGCAGCCAGAAATGCAATTTAGGTGGGAAAATGTCAAAACAACATTAAACAGTAATGAACAGCATATTAGTAGCATCAACAGCACATTAATTTCAAAATTGCGAAACAGATAAAGCAAGCAACAAGAACGGCGCAATTATCAGACCTAAATCCACTAAACACATCTTAGCTACCTAACCTCCTAAAATCCACTACGAACATTCATCTCTAACCAATCTAAATTGAACAGAATTTAACTCAGCTAATTAATCTAATTTAACAGAAGTAGATTTGGAGTTTGTAGAGATAGAGGCAGTGGAACCTGGGAGGGCAGTTGCTAGAAAGTGAGACAAAGAGAGAGGGGGTGGTACGCGGCGCTGGGAGTCCCGCGGTGGTGGGTGGAGGCAGGGGGCAAAAGAGGGATAGGAATAGAAGAAGGAGAGGGGGTGAGGAGGCGAGGGGGATGGTGGCGTCGCGGTGGTGGTGGCTGGCGATAGGGTGCGGCGGCGGGGTTGGGTTGGCGACGGGCAGGGGCGAGATGGGGTATGAGGGAGATGGCGAGGCGGGCTGGGCCGGCGGTGGTGGCTGGTGGTAGTGGGAGAGTGGAGGGAGAAGAGAGGGATGGAGGTGGAATGTTGGGGAGGGGGGGAAAAGTGACGCTGGGGCTAAGGTTTCCGCGTCAGGGGGGTTATTGGATTTAAATCCACGCCGACGCGTGCGTCATGCGAGAGCGTGGATGAGGTGAAAGTGTAACGACGCGAAAGCGTCATTGACGCGAACGCGTGGTTAGGGGTGAGTGGAAATGGCGCGTCCGCGTGAGGTAAGCGGTCGCATCAACCAGAATCGTGCTAAACGCACAAAACCAGCGTCGTTTTGGCGCAACTCTCTATTTCAATGGGGGCAAAAAATTTTCATGCGACACGTGCGTGGTGGGTGTAAGTGAAAATGACGCGTACGCGTCATTGACGCGCACGCGTGGCTCAATTTATGCCTAACGAATACCAGCTGCATGCTTCCAGCCCAACTTTCTGGGCGTTGGATGGTGACGCCGATTTGGAATCGACGCCCACGCGTGGCCCATGCGCACGCGTGGTGAGGCATGTTTTTTTCAGAATATTGACGATCGGATTTTCTATCGGTAAAGAAATATAAAAATATAACCACGTTGTAAGTATAGTTTCTAAACCAACAGAGAATCCTTTCGTACAAAAGTTTTGGTTGTCACAAGTAACAAACCCCTTTGAAATTGATAACCGAAGTATTTAAACCTCGGGTCGTCTTCTCAAGGAATTGCAGGGAGGTGTTCTTATTATTGGTTATGCAAAGGTATATTTTGGGGTTTTCAAAAGGGTTGAACAAGTAATGTAAACTAACAGGTCGTTAAAATAATAACTAGTAAAGCTCTTGGCAAGGTGATGAGCAGATATTTTATACGCTTTTTGGGGGTAATTTCATGTAGATTTTAGTATGTTTTAGTTAGTTTTTAGTAGATTTTTATTAGTTTTTAAGCAAAAATCATATTTCTGGACTTTACTATGAGTTTGTGTATTTTTCTATGATTTCAGGTATTTTCTGGCTGAAATTGAGGGAGTTGAGCAAAAATTTGATTCAGGCTGAAAAAGGACTGCTGATGCTGTTGGATTCTGACCTCTCTGCACTCGAAATGGATTTTTAGAGCTACAAGAGTCCAATTGGCGCGCTCTCAATTTGGTTTGAAAGTAGATATCCAGGGCTTTCCAGAAATATATAATAGTCCATACTTTGCGCGAAAATAGACGACGTAAACTGGCGTTCAACGCCAGTTCCATGTTACAGTTTGGCGTTCAGCGCCAGAAACAGGTTACAAATTGGAGTTCAACGCCAGAAACAGGTTACAACCTGGCGTTCAACTCCGAAAACAGCCCAGGCACGTGAGAAGCTTAAGTCTCAGCCCCAGCACACACCAAGTGGGCCCCAGAAGTGGATTTCTGCACTATCCATCTTAGTTTACTCAATTTCTGTAAACCTAGGTTACTAGTTTAGTATTTAAACAACTTTTAGAGACTTATTTTGTATCTCATGATATTTTTAGATCTGAATTTTATACTCTTTGACGGCATGAGTCTCTAAACTCCATTGTTGGGGGTGAGGAGCTCTGCAGCATCTCGATGAATTAATGCAACTATTCTGTTTTCCATTCAAACATGCTTGTTCTTATCTAAGATGTTCATTCGCGCTTCACCATGAAGAAGGTGATGATCCGTGACACTCATCACCTTCCTCAATCCACGAACGTGTGCCTGACAACCACCTCTGTTCTACATTAGATTGAATGAGTATCTCTTAGATTTCTTAATCAGAATCTTCGTGGTATAAGCTAGAATTGATGGCGGCATTCATGAGAATCCGGAAAGTCTAAACCTTGTCTGTGGTATTTCGAGTAGGATTCGAGGATTGAATGGCTGTGACGAGCTTCAAACTCGCGATTGTTGGGCGTGATGACAAACTCAAAAGAATCAATGGATTCTATTCCGACATGATCGAGAACCAACAGATGATTGGCCGTGCTGTGACAGAGCATTTGGACCATTTTCATTGAGAGGATGGGAAGTAGCCATTGACAACGGTGACGCCCTACATACAGCTTGTCATGGAAGGAACTTTGCACTTTTGATAGTGAGGAAGCATTATGTTACACGAATTCAGAAGACAAAGCATATCCAAAACTCCAACATATTCTCCATTATTGCATAATAAGTATTTATTCCATGCTCTTTTATCTTTTACAATCGAGGCTAAAGAACCCTATTGGTATCCTGACTAAGAATAATAAGATAACCATAGCTTACTTCAAGCCAACAATCTCCGTGGGATTCGACCCTTACTCACATAAGGTATTACTTGGACGACCCAGTGCACTTGCTGGTTAGTTGTGCGAGGTTGTGAAAAAAGTGCTGAGTTATAAACGCGCATACCAAGTTGAATGCCATTATTAGAGATCACAATTTTGTGCACCAAGTTTTTGGCGCCGTTGCCGGGGATTGTTTGAGTTTGAACAACTGACGGTGAATCTTGTTGCTTAGATTAGGAAGAATTTATCTTTTTTACTAGAATTGCATCTTTTATTATTATCCCTTTTAAAAATTTTTAAAAAAAAAATATTATTTTTCTTTAATTGAATTTTTGTTTTTTTATTTTATGAGTTTAGTGTCATGTTCTAAGTTTGGTGTCAATTGTATGTTTTTTGTGTTCCTTAAATTTTTCAAAAATAATTTTTCTCCGTTTGGTTCATGCATTTTTTGAATGTGTCTATTTTCTTGGGAATAGTTGCCCATTTGAGTTTTCCTTTTTAAAATTTTTTTAAAAATAATTTTTCTTTGATTGAATCTTGTGCCAAACTTTAAGTTTGGTGTTCTCTTGTTTATTTTCTTTAATTTTCGAAAATTTAGTTTGGTTTTCAAAAATTTTAAGTTTGGTGTTCTTTCTTTTGTTCTTGAGTCTTCCTTGTGTTTTGATCTTAAAATTCCAAAATTTTTGAAAACAAGGAGCATTAGATCTAAAAATTTTAAGTCTTGTGTCTTTTGTGTGTTTTTCTCTTTCATCATAAAATTCAAAATTCAATATATATATATATATATATATATATATATATATATATATATATATATATATATCTTTTCTAACTATTTTTAAGCCATATTTTCGAATTTTTTATATAAAAATTCAGATTTCAATTTTAAAATTTTTCAAATCTTATCCTTTTAATATTTAAGAAAAAATTTCAGATTTCAATTTTAAAAATATCCTAACCACTTTCTCTCTCCTCACTTTTTCAAAATTTTTCAAAAAAATAATTTCAAATTTTTTTATTTTTATTTTTATTTTTTATTTTATTTCTTTTTATTTATTATTTTAGTTTTGATTTGATTTTATTTTGTTATTTCGGAAATTATTTTTTTTAATAAAATAAATAAAATAAATCCACATCATCTCCCTTTCTCCATCATGGACTTAAGTGGAAATGAACAGTCCAGAAGGACTCTGGGGTCATATGCTAACCCCTCTACTGCTTCATATGGGAGTAGTATTTGTATACCCTCCATTGGAGTTAGTAGTTTTGAGTTAAATGCTCAGCTCATTATCATGGTGCAGTAAAGTTGCCAGTATTCCGGTCTTCCACAAGAAGAACCTACAGAGTTTCTGGCACAATTTTTACAAATTGCTGACACAGCACATGACAAGGAAGTAGATCAGGATGTCTACAGATTACTACTATTTTCATTTGCTGTAAAGGACCAAGCTAAGAGGCGGTTAAATAACCAACCTAAGGACAGCATAAAGACATGGAAACATCTGTCAGAAAAATTTCTGAATCACTATTTTCCTCCAAAACGGATGACACAGCTAAGACTGAGCATCCAAGGCTTTAAACAAGGAGATAATGAATCCCTTTATGATGTCTGGGAGAGATACAGAGAGATGCTAAGAAAATGCCCCTCTGAAATGTTTTCAGAGTGGGTGCAGTTAGACATCTTCTATTATGGGCTTACAGAGAGAGCTCAAATTTCTCTAGACCACTCAGCTGGTGGATCTATACACATGAGAAAGACAATAGAAGAAACTCAAGAGCTCATTGATACAGTTGCCAGAAATCAGCATCTGTACCTAAGCAGTGGACCTTCCATGAAAGAAGAGGCTAAAACAGTAACTGCTGAACTCAGTCCTACAGAACAAGTTACTGAATTCAATCAGCAACTGGATTTTCTAACAAAGCAGCTAGCCGAATTCAAGGAGATACTACAAGAAACAAGAATGGCTAATATGAATATGGAAGTCCAGTTGAAGCAAACAGAACAGCAGTTATCAAAACAAATAACAGAAGAGTGCCAAGCAGTTCAATTAAGAAGTGGGAAAACATTAAATACCTCACTTCAAGGTAGCAGGAAGCCAAGAAATGAGCAAACTACCCAAAATCCATCTGAGGACAGTAAGAGCCCAGAGAGGAATAATTCTAGCGCTCAAACGCCAGAAAATGGGTGGAAAGCTGGCGTTGAACGCCCAACCCATGCTCAGTCCTGGCGTTCAACGCCAGAAACAAGCAAGGAATTGGCGTTGAACGCCCAAAGGAAGCATAGTTCTGGTGTTCAAACGCCAGAAATAGGTAAGGAGTTGGCGTCTAACGCCACTCCAGCTTCCACCCCTGGCATTCAAACGCCAGTGGGAGATCAGACACGTACAAGTGCTGATAGCAACCCTTCTAAAAAGGCTTCTCAATCCACATCTGTAGGCAATAAATCTACAGCAACTAAGGTTAAGGAATACAAAGCCAAAATGCCTTATCCTCAGAAACTCCGCTAAGCAGAACAGGATAAGCAATTTTCCCGCTTTGCAGACTATCTCAGGACTCTTGAAATAAAGATTCCGTTTGCAGAGGCACTTGAGCAAATACCCTCTTATGCTAAGTTCATGAAAGAGATCTTAACTCATAAGAAGGATTGGAGAAAAACTGAAAAAGTTTACCTCACTGAAGAATGCAGTGCAGTCATTCTGAAAAGCTTACCTGGGAAGCTTAAAGATCCCAGAAGCTTTATGATACCATGCACATTAGGGGGTACTTGTACCAAGCAAGCTCTATGTGATCTTGGGGCAAGTATCAACCTAATACCTGCATCTACTATCAAAAAGCTTGGATTAAATGATGAAGTTAAACTAACCCGGATATGTCTCCAACTTGCTGATGGCTCCATTAAATACCCATCAGGCGTGATTGAAGACATGATTGTCAAGGTTGGGCCATTTGCCTTTCCTACTGACTTTGTGGTGCTGGAAATGGAGGAGCATAAGAGTGCAACTCTCATTCTAGGAAGTCCTTTCCTAGCAACTGGCCGAACCCTTATTGACGTCCAAAAAGGGGAAGTAACCCTGAGAGTCAATGAAGATGAGTTCAAGTTGAATGTTGTCAAAGCTATGCAGCATCCAAACACCCCAAATGACTGCATGAGCATTGATATTATTGACTCTTTGGTAAAAGAGTTCAATATGACTGAGAGTCTCAAATTAGAACTAGAGGATATCTTTAAAGATGTTCAGCCTGATGTGGAGGAATCAGAGAGAATAATAGAACCTCTGAAAATCCATCAGGAATAGGAGAAACCTCCTAAACCCGAGCTCAAACCATTACCATCATCCCTGAAATATGCATTTCTGGGAGAAGGTGATACCTTCCCTGTGATCATAAGCTCTACCTTAGAGCCACAGGAAGAGGAAGCACTAATTCAAGTGCTAAGGATACACAAGACAGCCCTTGGGTGGTCCATCAGTGATCTTAAGGGCATTAGCCCAGCCAGATGTATGCACAAAATTCTATTGGAGGGTGACGCTAAGCCAGTGGTTCAACCACAGAGGCGGCTAAATCCAGCCATGAAGGAGGTGGTGCAGAAGGAGGTCACTAAATTACTAGAGGCTGGGATTATTTATCCTATTTCTGATAGCCCCTGGGTAAGCCTTGTCCAAGTCGTCCCTAAGAAGGGTCGCATGACAGTGGTTCATAATGAAAAAAATGAACTGGTTCCTACAAGAACAGTTACAGGGTGGCATATGTGTATTGATTATTGAAGACTCAATACAGCTACCAGAAAGGATCATTTTCCTTTACCCTTCAAAGACTAGATGCTGGAAAGACTAGCAGGTCATAAATACTACTGCTTCCTGGATGGATATTCAGGTTATAATCAAATTGCAGTAGATCCCCAAGATCAAGAGAAAACAGCATTCACATGTCCATCTGGAGTATTTGCATACAGAAGGATGCCATTTGGTTTGTGCATTGCACCTGCAACCTTTCAAAGGTGCATGCTCTCAATTTTCTCTGATATGGTGGAAAAATTTCTGGAAGTCTTCATGGATGACTTTTTAGTATTTAGAGACTCATTCAGCTCCTGTCTTGACCATCTAGCACTTGTTCTAAAGAGGTGCCAAGAGACTAACCTGGTTTTAAACTGGGAGAAATGTCACTTTATGGTGATTGAAGGAATTGTCCTTGGACACAAAATTTCGAACAAGGGAATAGAAGTGGATTAAGCTAAGGTAGAGGTAATTGAAAAATTACCACCACCTGCCAATGTTAAGGCAATCAGAAGCTTTTTGGGGCATGCAGGATTTTATAAGAGGTTTATAAAGGATTTTTCAAAAATCGCCAAACCTCTGAGTAATTTGCTAGCTGCCGACACGCCATTTATCTTTGATAAAGAGTGTCTGCAGGCATTTAAAACTCTGAAAGCTAAGCTGGTCACAGCACCAGTCATCTCTGCACCAGACTGGACATTACCATTTGAATTAATATGTGATGCCAGTGACCATGCCATTGGTGCAGTGTTGGGACAAAAGCATGAAAAACTTCTGCACGTCATTTATTATGTCAGTCGTGTTCTAAATGACGCACAGAAGAACTACACAACCACAGAAAAAGAGTTACTTGCAGTGGTTTACGCCATTGACAAGTTCAGATCTTATTTAGTAGGATCAAAAGTGATTGTGTACACTGACCATGCTGCTCTTAAATATCTACTCACAAAGCAAGATTCAAAACCCAGACTCATAAGATGGGTGTTGCTTCTGTAAGAGTTTGATATAGAAATAAGAGACAGAAAAGGGACAGAGAATCAAGTAGCAAATCACCTGTCCCGAATAGAACCAGTAGAAGGGGCGTCCCTCTCTCTTACTGAGATCTCTGAAAACTTTTCGGATGAGCAACTCTTTGCCATCCAGGAAGTGCCATGGTTTGCAGACATTGAAAACTACAAGGCAGTGAGGTTCATACCCAAATAATACAGTAGGCAGCAATCAAAGAAGTTGATCACGGATTCAAAGTACTATCTTTGGGATGAGCCATATCTCTTCAAGAGATGTGCAGACGGAGTAATCCGTAGATGTGTGCCTAAAGAAGAAGCACAAAAGATCCTCTGGCACTGCCATGGATCACAGTATGGAGGACATTTTAGAAGTGAGCGAACAGCCACAAGAGTACTCCAATGTGGCTTCTACTGGCCTACTCTTCATAAAGACTCCCGAGTGTTTGTACTTAATTGTGACAGTTGCCAAAGATCTGACAATCTGCCTCACAGTTATGCCATGCCTCAACAAGGGATCTTGGAGATTGAGTTGTTTAATGTATGGGGTATTGACTTCATGGGGCCATTCCCACCATCATACTCAAACACTTATATCCTGGTGGTAGTGGATTATGTATCCAAATGGGTAGAAGCTATTGCAACACCCACTAATGATACTAAGACCGTGCTGAAATTCCTCCAAAAACACATCTTCAGCAGATTTGGTATCCCTATAGTACTAATCAGTGATGGGGGCACTCATTTCTGCAATAAACAGCTTTACTCTGCTTTGGTTCGATACGAAGTTAGCCACAGAGTGGCCACTCTATATCATCCACAGACAAATGGGCAAGCTGAAGTCTCTAATAGAGAACTTAAAAGAATCCTGGAACGGACTGTGATTAACTATAGAAGGGATTGGGCAAGAAGCTTGGATGATGTTCTGTGGGCATACAGAACAGCATTCAAGACTCCTATAGGAACTTTTCCATATCAGCTTGTGTATGGAAAAGCCTGTCACTTGCCAGTGGAACTGGAACATAAGACCTACTGGGCAACCAGATTCCTAAACCTTGACGCCAAGTTAGCTGGAGAAAAACAATTGCTCTAGTTAAATGAGCTAGAGGAATTTAGACTCAATGCTTTCGAGAATGCAAAAATTTACAAAGAGAAAGCAAAAAGATGGCATGACAAGAAGCTGTCATCCAGAGTCTTTGAGCCAGTGCAAAAAGTTCTGCTATTTAATTCTAGGCTCAGATTATTCCCCGGGAAATTGAAATCCCGGTGGAGAGGACCATATATGATTACAAGTGTGTCACCATATGGATACGTAGAGCTTCAGGATAATGATTCTAACAAAAAGTTCATTGTTAATGGACAGAGAGTCAAACATTATCTTGAAAGCAATTTTGAACAAGAATGCTCAAAACTTAGACTGAACTAAAGCTCAGTAATAGTCCAGCTAAAGACAATAAAGAAGCGCTTGCTAGGAGGCAACCCAGCCATTTACAAAGCTTATTTGTTAATTAATTGATTTTTACAGGTATATGTCAATTATCTTCAAGGTAAAATAGCAATTGCTTAAGTTCACAGAGTTACAGAAGGATTCAGAGGATAAAATAGCAAAAAGGAAGCTCACTGGTGCAAAAAAGCCAATAAAAGCTGTTTTGGGCGTTAAACGCCAGAAAGAAGCATCTTCTGGGCGTTGAACGCCAGAAAGAAGCACCTTCTGGGCGTTTAACGCCAGATTTACAGCGTCTTGGGCGTTCAGAAAAACGCCCAGTGACAAAGGAGTTCCTGGCGTTCAACGCTAGCTAGAAGCAACAGCTGGGCGTTGAACACCCAGGAGAAGCTGCAAATGGGCGTTAAACGCCCAAAACATGCAGTGTTCGGGCGTTTAACGCCAGGATTGTGGGGAGAGGTAAATTTGTTTTCACTTCAAAATTTTTCCATTTTTCATGTTTCAATTCATGATTTCTTGCATAAACATGTTACAAACTCTCATCTTTCAACTTCAATTCCAAAAATTTTTAATCCTAAACATGTTTCTTAATTTTTCTTCAATATCTTTTCAAAACTTTTTCAAAATTCAATTATCTTTTTGAATTCTTTTCAAATCTTTTTAATCTCTTCTCAAATCTTTTTTTTCACACTCATCATATTATCTTTTTAAATTCAAAGTTATCTTTTTCAAAATCTCATCTTATCTTTTGAATTTTTGAAATTTTGTCTCCTTCTATTCCTCTCCTTTCCTTTCTTTTGCTTGAGGACAAGCAAACCTCTAAGTTTGGTGTGTTTTTCCATGATCCCTGAGCTAAAACTCATCAAGATCATGGCACCTAAGGGAAAACAAACCACTTCAAGAGGCAATAAAGAGAATATTCCAAAACCACTTTGGAATCAAGAGAAGTTCTTAACCAAAGAACATGCAGACCATCACCACAAAATAATGGGTCTGAGATCAGTGATCCCGGAAGTCAAACATCTGAAAGAAGACGAATATCCGAAGATACAGGAGCTGAAGTACCAGAAGCTGTCTTTTGGACCAGACACCCCACAGGCTAAAGGAGCATCCACCTCCCAAAATAAAGGTTGTTGAGTCCTAATCTTAGCCTTAGCTCTGTGATAATTGTTCGTATTAAGAATTTACCTTAGAAGTTATATAAGTAGTAGTAATTAGTATCTCTATTTTGATTTTATCTCCAATTAAGCTATAATCTATTTTTCTCATCATCATCAAACATGAATAAGATAGTAGATTTTTAGAATAAAGAGGCGATAATTTTTTCGAGTTCTTAATAAGGAAAATTCTAATTATTTATATATGGTGGCAATACTTTTTGTCTTCTGAATGAATGCTTGAATAGTGCATATTTTTTATCTTGAATTTTATGAATGTTAAAATTGTTGGCTCCTGAAAGAATGATGAACAAAGAGAAATATTATTGCTGATCTGAAAAATCATGAAATTGATTCTTGAAGCAAGAAAAAGCAGTGAAAAATTTTTTTACAAGGAATCATTGGATAAAGAAAAAGAAAAAAGCCAATAGCCCTTAAAACCAAAAGGCAAGGGTAAAAAGGATCCAAGGCTTTGAGCATTAATGGATAGGAGGGCCTAAGGAAATAAATCCAGGCCTAAGCGGCTAAATCAAGCTGTCCCTAACCATGTGCTTGTGGCATGCAGGTCCAAGTGAAAAGCTTGAGACTGAGTGGTTAAAGTCGTGATCCAAAGCAGAAAGAGTGTGCTTAAGAACACTGGACACCTCTAATTCTGGACTTTAGCAAAGCTAAGTCACAATCTGAGAAGGTTCACCCAATTATGTGTCTGTGGCATTTATGTATCCGGTGGTAATACTGGAAAACAAAGTGCTTAGGGCCACAGCCAAGACTCAGAAAGTAGCTGTGTTCAAGAATCAACATACTAACTTAGGAGAATCAATAATACTATATAAATTCTGAGTTCCTATGGATGCCAATCATTCTGAAATTCAAAGGATAAAGTGAGATGCCAAAACTGTTCAGAAGCAAAAAGCTACTAGCCCCGCTCATCTAATTAGAATCTGAGCTTCACTTAAAACTCTGAGATATTATTGCTTCTTGATTTCTTTTTATCCTATTTTATTTCTCTAGTTGCTTGAGAACAAGCAACAGTTTAAGTTTGGTGTTGTGATGAGCGAATATTTTATACGCTTTTTGGAAGTAATTTCATGTAGATTTTAGTATGTTTTGGTTAGTTTTTAGTATATTTTTATTAGTTTTTAAGCAAAAATAATATTTTTGGACTTTACTATGAGTTTGTGTGTTTTTCTGTGATTTTAGGTATTTTCTGGCTGAAATTGAGGGAGCTGAGCAAAAATCTGATTCAGGCTGAAAAAGGACTGCTGATGCTATTGGATTCTGACCTCTCTGCACTCGGAATGGATTTTTTGGAGCTTCAGAAGTCCAATTGGCGCGCCCTCAATTGGGTTGGAAAGTAGACATCCAGGGCTTTCCATCAATATATAATAGTTCATACTTTGCACGAAAATAGATGACGTAAACTGGCGTTCAATGCCAGTTCCATGTTACAGTCTGGCGTTCAGCGCCAGAAACAGGTTACAAGTTGGAGTTCAACGCCAGAAATAGGTTACAACATGGCGTTCAACTCCAGAAACAGCCCAGGCACGTGAGAAGCTTAAGTCTCAGCCCCAGCACACACTAAGTGGGCCCCAGAAGTGGATTTCTGCACTATCCATCTTAGTTTACTCATTTTCTGTAAACCTAGGTTACTAGTTTAGTATTTAAACAACTTTTAGAGACTTATTTTGTATCTCATGACATTTTTAGATCTGAATTTTATACTCTTTGATGGCATGAGTCTCTAAACTCCATTGTTGGGGGTGAGGAGCTCTGCAGCGTCTCGATGAATTAATGCAACTATTCTGTTTTCCATTCAAACATGCTTGTTCCTATCTAAGATGTTCATTTGCGCTTCACCATGAAGAAGGTGATGATCCGTGACACTCATCACCTTCCTCAATCCACGAACGTGTGCCTGACAACCACCTCCGTTCTACATTAGATTGAATGAGTATCTCTTAGATTTCTTAATCAGAATCTTCGTGGTATAAGCTAGAATTGATGGCGGCATTCATGAGAATCCGGAAAGTCTAAACCTTGTCTGTGGTATTTCGAGTAGGATTCGAGGATTGAATGGCTGTGACGAGCTTCAAACTCGCGATTGTTGGGCGTGATGACAAACTCAAAAGAATCAATGGATTCTATTCCGACATGATCGAGAACCAACAGATGATTGGCCGTGCTGTGACAGAGCATTTGGACCATTTTCATTGAGAGGATGGGAAGTAGCCATTGACAACGGTGACGCCCTACATACAGCTTGTCATGGAAGGAACTTTGCACTTTTGATAGTGAGGAAGCATTATGTTACACGAATTCAGAAGACAAAGCATATCCAAAACTCCAACATATTCTCCATTATTGCATAATAAGTATTTATTCCATGCTCTTTTATCTTTTACAATCGAGGCTAAAGAACCCTATTGGTATCCTGACTAAGAATAATAAGATAACCATAGCTTACTTCAAGCTAACAATCTCCGTGGGATTCGACCCTTACTCACGTAAGGTATTACTTGGACGACCCAGTGCACTTGCTGGTTAGTTGTGCGAGGTTGTGAAAAAAGTGCTGAGTTATAAATGCGCATACCAAGTTGAATGCCATTATTAGAGATCACAATTTCGTGCACCACAAGGTATGAGAACTGGAAGTCCTATCCCAGTTATCCTTATCAATTGTGATGAGAATTGGATTTTTCTTCCATTAAGTCAACCTCTAACTATGAAGGCAAGTCAAGTGGATAAATTAATTTTGATTCCTCAGGTCCTAGTCTTTCCTTGGGAAAGGCTAGAGTTATTGGAACTCGAATTTATTCTTGAAAAATTCCAATTTTCAATCAACAATGAGTTTGATAACTCAAGCGTCTCCAATGACTCAACCAAAGCCAAAAGGAAAAACTCTAAATTATTTATATAAATAAAAGAAAGCAATCATAATTTTGAAATACCTCAAATTATATTAAATAGAATATTCAAATCTAACATGGAAAAGTTCATAAATTAAATTGGAAAAATAAACAAAAGGAACATTGAACCTGTAATGAAGAAATAATCCCAATAAGATAAATCCTAATCCTAATCCTAAGAGAGAGAGAGGAGAGAACCTCTCTCTCTCTCTAAAAACTACATCTAAACTATGAAAAGTAAATTATGATCTGATATGATATGATATCCTGAGCCTCTGCATGTTTCCTGACTTTAATCTGTGTTTCTGGACCGAAATCTGCGTCAAAAACGCGGCCCGAAACTGTCTCCAGTGTATTCTGAAATTTTTGCAGATCGCGCAGGTCACGCGTACGCATCTATCACGCGTACGTGTCATTCAGTATTTTCTTTGCCATGCGTGCGCGTCAGGCACGCGCTCGTGTCGTTTGCACGAACTCCAATCCACACGTACGCGTCAAGCACGCGTACGCGTCTCTGTGATTTTGTCCAACTCGCACACACACATCAGCCATGCTTGCGTGTCGCTGTTCACTGGTTGTCTCCTTTACTTCTTGTGCTCCTTCCCTTTTTGCGAGCTTCCTCTCCATTCTCTAAGCCATTCCTGCCCTATGAAGCCTGAAACACTTAACACACAGATCACGGCATCGGATGGTATAGAGGAGAATAAAAATATACAATTAAAAGATCTTTAGGAAGCAAGTTTTCAATCATAGAACAATTTAGGAAGGAATTGTAAATACGTGCTAATCAGATGAATAAGTGGGTAAAGACTTGATAAAAACCACTCAATTAAACACAATATAAACCATAAAATAGTGGTTTATCAACCTCTCACACTTAAACATTAGCATGTCCTCGTGCTTAGCTTAAGGAGATAAAATAAATGAGTAGAGAAAAGCAAGACTCATGCAATGCAACCTATGAATGTGAATGCAACTACATTCTAAAATGATTCTACCTACTTGGTGAAAAAGTAAATAAATCTTTCAAAAATAAATATGAACTGGGTTTCACTATTTTAAATCACAAAATAAATTATAAATAACTTTCAAGAAGAAGATAGCTCATGAAAGCCGGGAACAAAGAATCGAGCATCGAACCCTCACCGGAAGTGTATGCACTCTAATTGCTCAGGTGTTTACGGTTCGATTCTCTCAATTCTCTACTAACCTTGCTTTCTAAGGCTTGCTCTTCTTCTACCAATCAAAAAAAATTTAATGCACCAATACATAAATCAAGACGTCTTTTAAGGGTTGTAATGGGGTTAGGGTCAAGGTAGGATTGTATTTGGTCAAGTGGACTAAAATGTGAATCCTTAATTAACCTAAACTTCCCACCTAACTTAAGACAATCCATTTAATTAAAATGCAGAATCTAACTTCCCATTAACTGTGTTTTCCACATATTCATGCATCATAAATTTGAGTACAATACATATGCATTGATACCAACACTTACTTTGGGGTATTTTGTCCCCTTTTCTTTTTTTTTTCTATTATTATAGTTTTTTCTCTTGTTTTTCTCAATGCATATGATTAAAGTATTGAATGCAATAATATGTGTTCAACTATTATTTTGCATATTTTCACAAAAATATACAGCACCCAATTACTCAAACCAAATATTTTCAAACCTAAGTTCCCCACACTTAAATCATGAGCATTTTTACTAGTCTAAGCTAACCAAGGATTCAAATTAAGGACATTATTATTTTCTGCTTAGAGTTAGTAATGAGCTAAAGTAAAGAACAAATGGGTAAAATAGGCTCAAATTGGTTTGCAAAGGATAATGAAAGGGTAAGGCCATATGGGTATGTAAGCTTAGTGAAACAAGGCCTCAATTATATAAGTGCATGCATACATCAAACAATGGAAATATAGAATTAAGCAAGACAAAGATCACAATTTTAGAGAGAAAAACACACACCAAAAATAAAATATTGGTTGATAAAATACAACTAATCAAATAAGCTCAAAATCTCATGGGTTTTGTGTGTTCGAGCTCTAAAACCATATTCCAAAATAAAATTTCTTCAAACAAGTTTTTCGAAAAGTTTAATTCAAATTAGTGAAGTGCTATAGAAAGTTTTCTTGAAAAAGAAAATATTACTTCAACCAAGTGGTAAAATATGCACAAAATCAAGAAAATATGCAAATGCAACAATGAACAAATAAAGAAAATAAAACATTGGTGTTGAGATAGAAGAGTAACTAACCCATGGAGATCGGTATCGACCTCCCCACACTTAAAGATCGCACTGTCCTCGGTGCATGCAAAGATGTACAGGTGGATGGGTGGCTCCGCAGCTAGTGCTCTTTTTGTTCCTTTCCTTGCCGGTGGTTTGGGAGTAGCTTTCTCTTTATCTTTCTTGGTGGCCATCCTGAAAGGGAAAGAGTAAGGATGTTAAAACTTCAAGGGTTAGAGCAAGGAAGAGAGCGGGAAAGGTGGTAATCAATGCACAGTAAAGAAGAATGATGTTAACACATGGTCATGACTACATGTGAAAAGTCATCAATGGAAATATAGCAAGTGCATGTGATGACAATTAAATGCAAGATGTTTATTGGCATGCTGGCAAAAGCATGAGTAGCATAGATCAAGCATTCAATGTCCAAGTTAGATTACCAAGTCTTTCAAACTAACAATATGTTTGTACTAACAATTATATTTAATTAATAAAATATTAGAAAGGGTTTTGTGAAAAACAGGCATGAAAGTAGAATAACAGAAAAGTAGTGCGTGATGCCATACGGGCTTTTTCACAAACACTTTGCATGCATGGTAAATAAGTTGTGAAAAGTGTTAAATTGAACATGCAAGCAACCCTATAAAAATAATATATAATTGTCAAACAAATCCCTAATAATCCACAAGCAAAATATAGGAAATAATGACCCAAATAGATTTCTAACACCAATGAAAATAATGCAATGAATGAAAGTAAGAAAATAAATTAAATGAAATAGGATGGAGTGAAGATGGGTGAGAGTTTAAAGGAATGAAGAAGGAGAAAGTAAGAAAGAAGGAAGAAATAAATAAGAAGGAAAGAAAAGATTTAGGGAAGAAAAGATAAGATATTTGGCTGATTTGGATAAGCTGCGCGGCGCAGGCGACGCGAGTGCGTGGGGCACGCGGTCGCGTGGATAGCGCTTCGATGAAGTGACGCGAATGCGTGGGTCACGCGTTCGCGTGAAGTGATTCGTGCCTTCAACGTGAGTGCAGCCTCGCGGCCGCGCAACTCTCTAGTGAAAAACTTATTTTTCCAAAACTTTGGGCGATGCGTTCACGTGGTGGACGCGATCGCGTGGTTGGCCTTGTTTTAAAGAACGGTGCGGACGCGTGGGGCACGCGTTCGCGTGGGGCACGCGTTCGCGTGGGGCACGCGTTCGCGTGGTAGGGCTTGTGCTACTAGCACGAATCCAGCCCAATTCCAGCTCAACTTTTGGCCATACACCCTTATACGTCGATTTACAGGGCCACGCGGTCACGTGGGTGACGCGGACGCGTGGGGAGGCTATTTCGTTAATGACGCGATCGCGTTATCCACGCGGTCGCGTGGATTAGTTTGTGCCAAAGGCACGCCTCCAGCCACACTTTCGCGTGATTCTCTGTTCATTTCTTCTCATTTCTAGGGCACCTACGACGCGGACGCGTCATTGACGCTGTCGCGTCGCGTGCTCTCTTTTTTTTTTGAATATGCAAGATGCAAATGCAGATGCAAACTATATGCACTAGGACTGAGAAGAGTTATTGAAAAAGAAAACGATGGACAGGGAAAAGAATGATCATACCATGGTGGGTTGTCTCCCACCCAGCACTTTTAGTTAAAGTCCTTAAGTTGGACATTTGGTGAGCTCCCTGTTATGGTGGCTTGTGCTTGAATTCATCCAGGAATCTCCACCAATGTTTGCAAATCCAATATCCTCTGGGATCCCAAACTAGGCGCAGAAAGCCTTCAAGTAAGTTAAAGCAAGTGACAAGGCCCCACGAGTGTTGATTGCTGGAATGAATTCTGGGGTCCCAAACCTTGCTTTTGTACCCGTCTTTTTGTTGATCATTATGATTCCATCCGGGTAGCAAGCAATCTGAATTCTCACCAAAGCAGTCAAACAACTTCCTAGACCCATTCAATTGAGCTCTACACCAAACTTTGCATTTCAACTTGGAGCATACAACCATGTTGAACCTTGCTTGACAATTCTAATCACTAACCATCTTCTTCTTGCTCTTAATGCCACAAAGAGCTCTAAGTTGGCCATCCGTCTCTAGAAGCCCATATTCAAGTGGGAAAGTAAAGGTCAAGGATAAGAATTTTACCCACTTGAATGTTGTGTTGGACGTTAATGGCTTAGGGAGAGGTGTGTCTAATGATCTTGCAAGCTCCACTCCCTTGTGCTCTTCTTTGACAACTTCCACCTCTTTGCAATCTTCTTCAATATCAACCTCTTCCTCTTGGTAGATCTCTTCCAATTTAATCTCTTCTTCATTGTTCACCAAGGGCAGGGGAGGTTGTGCTTCCTCTTCTTTCATCTCCACGTCAAGTCCAATGGGAGAGGATACAAATGTAGATAAGAATTCATCAATGATCAATTCTATCTTTTGACCATCCCTTTCAAAGTCTTCAATCATGAGATGCCTTGGAGGTTGTACACCCTCTTCAACATCAGTTTCAAATGTCTTTGAAGGAGGCTCTATAACTTGACTTTCCCATGGAGGTTCAGCCTCCCCTAAGTCTTGAACCACTCCTTCTTCTTCAATAATTCCGGCTTCCTCTACTTGTTCCAGTACAAAGTCACGCTCCTTATTGTCCACTGGAGTTTCTAGTGTCTCCTTCATGCTACGTTCTTCATTAGATTCTCCATATGAAGCCATGGGGGTTCCTTGAATGTCCGAACGTCGGAAAGGTAATCGATTTATCGCTTGATCCAGGTGTTTAAGTATGAAATTGTATTCCTCCTTGATGGCTTTTTTTCTATGATAACTCCCTTCAACTACTCCTTCATCTACAAAGGTCTCTTCTACCTTCACCTTTAGTGCCTCCTCTAGCTCCTTATGAAGTATGTATTCGCGAAGATGATCCCTTCTCTCTTGTTCCATGTCAATAGCATCATTGGGATCATGTTGCTCTTGGATTAATGGATGTGGGTGCCCTTCCATGGATGGTGGTGATGGGATGGAGAGATCATTCTGTGGTTGAGATAGAAGTGTACTGGAGCTTGAGGGTTGAATATTAGAGGTGGAGGGTTAGTCCATACGGGATATAAGATTTTGGAGTGTAGAGGTGAGACCAATGAGAGAGGTAAGTATGCTCTCCATGGGGGTTTGAGGTGGATAGAAAGGTTCATTTTTTTGGAAAACAGGTTCATAATATGGAGGTGGTTCTTTTTGATAAGGATATGGAGATGGTGAATATTGAGGTGGTGGTTCTGGGTATGGTTCATATGGTGGTTGGTGTGGTGGATAAGGATTAGGGTTATCTGGAGGTGAATGGTGGAAAGGGGCTTGTGAGTGTAGTGGTTCAAAGCTATGTTCAGGAGATAGTTCATTGGCATATGATGGGGCTTATTGGTAACTACAAGGGGTCCACCATACCTATCATCTTGGTATGCATTATAGAATGGTCTTCGTCCATGATATCTTGGAAGGTGTTGTCACTTAAAGGGTTGATCAGATCCTCTTGACTCCGTCCATCTTTGATTGCTTTGACCTTGATGCATATTCCTGTTATAGCTTCTTCTTCCTGCAACATAGTTGTAACCAGACTCATAGCCAAAGGGGTGAGAGTTCATAGTAGTAGGAGAAAACTAGAAATAAAAACTAACAAAAAGAAAATATTTTGAAAAAAAAAAAGATATGATTTTTGAAAAAAAAGGTAAGATATGATTTTTGAAAAAGGATAAGAGAAGATTTTGAAAAAGATAAGATAAGATTTTGAAAAAGATATGATTTTTTTTGAAAAAGATTTGAAATTTGAAATTTGATTTTGAAATAAGATAAGATAAAATAAAAATTTTAAAATAAAAATCTGAATTTTTTTTGAAAAATATTTACAATAACCAATAATAAGGCACACGTTTGCAATTCCCCGGCAACGGCGCCATTTTGACGATTGGATTTTCTATCAGTAAAGAAATATAAAAATATAACCACGTTGTAAGTATAGTTTCTAAACCAACAGAGAATCCTTTTGTCCAAAAGTTTTGGTTGTAACAAGTAACAAACCCCTTTGAAATTGATAACCGAAGTATTTAAACCTCGGGTCGTCTTCTCAAGGAATTGCAGGGAGGTGTTCTTATTATTGGTTATGCAAAGGTATATTTTGGGGCTTTCAAAAGGGTTGAACAAGTAATGTAAACTAACAAGTTGTTAAAATAATAACTATAAAGCTCTTGGCAAGGTATGAGAACTTGAAGTCCTATCCCAGTTATCCTTATCAATTGTGATGAGAATTGGATTTTTCTCCCACTAAGTCAACCTCTAACTATGAAGGTAAGTCAAGTGGATGAATTAATTTTGATTCCTCAGGTCCTAGTCTTTCCTTGGGAAAGGCTAGAGTTATCGGAACTCGAATTAATTCTTGAAGAATTCCAATTTTCAATCAATAATGAGTTTGGTAACTCAAGCGTCTCCAATGACTCAACCAAAGCCAAAAGGGAAAAATCTAAATTATTTATATAAATAAAAGAAAGCAATCATAATTTTGAAATACCTCAAATTATATTAAATAGAATATTCAAATCTAACATGGAAAAGTTCATAAATTAAATTGGAAAAATAAACAAAAGGAACATTGAACCTGTAATGAAGAAATAATCCCAATAAGATAAATCCTAATCCTAATCCTAAGAGAGAGGAGAGAACCTCTCTCTCTAAAACCTACATCTAAACTATAAAAAGTAAATTATGATCTAATATGATATGATATCCTGAGCCTCTGCATGTTTCCTGACTTTAAGTTGTGTTTCTGGGCCGAAATCTGGGTCAAAAACGCGGCCCGAAACTGTCTCCAGCGTATTCTAAAATTTCTGCAGATCGCACAGATCACGCGTACGCGTCGGTCATGCGTACGTGTCATTCAGCATTTTCTTTGCCACGTGTTCGCGTCAGGCACGCGCTCGCGTCGTTTGCGCGAACTCCAATCCACGCGTACGCGTCAAGCACGCGTACGCGTCTCTGTGATTTTGTCCAACTCGCGCGCACGCGTCAGCCATGCGTGCGCGTCGCTGTTCGCTGGTTGTCTCCTTTACTTCTTGTGCTCCTCCCTTTTTGCAAGCTTCCTCTCCATTCTCTAAGTCATTTCTGCCTTATGAATCCTGAAACACTTAACACACAGATCACGGCATCGGATGGTATAGAGGAGAATAAAAATATACAATTAAAAGATCTTTAGGAAGCAAGTTTTCAATCATAGAACAATTTGGGAAGGAATTGTAAATACGTGCTAATCAGATGAATAAGTGGGTAAAGACTTGATAAATACCACTCAATTAAACACAATATAAACCATAAAATAGTGGTTTATCAAATATGCAGAATGCAAAATGCAGATGCGAATTTGGACGTTATGAATGATACTAGGGAAAATAAAATAAAATAAAACTAAAAACAAATAAAACAAAATAAAATTAAAATTGAAAAGGAACGATCATACCATGGTGGGTTGTCTCCCACCTAGCACTTTTAGTTAAAGTCCTTAAGTTGGACATTTGATGAGCTCCTTGATATGGTGGCTTGTGCTTGAACTCATCCAGGAATCTCCACCAACGTTTGTAATTCCAATAGCCTCCGGGGTCCCAAATTAGGCACATAAAGCCTTCGACCAAGTTAAAGCAGGTGTTCAGGTTCCAGGGGTATTGATTATCAGAATGAATCCCATGATCCCAAACCTTGCTTTTGTACCCGTCTTTGCCTTAATCTACATCTTTCCAGCTGGGCCGTACGAAATTTGAACTCTCACTAAGATGACCAAACATCTTCCAAGACCCATTCAATCGAACTCTATACCAATCCTGGCACCTCAATTTGAAGCGTGGAACCATATCGAATCTTGCATACCAACTCCTATTACTAACCATTTCCCTTTTGCTCTTAAAGCCACAAAGAGCTCTAAGCTGGCCATTGGTTTCAAACAAACCATATTCAAGTGGAAAGGTGAAGATAAAGGCTAAGGATTTTACCCACTTGAAGGTTGTATTAGGTGGTAATGGCCTTGGGACAGGTGTTTCCAGTGGTTTTGCAGGCTCCACTTCCTTGTACTCCTCTGTGAATTCTTCCATTTCCTGACAAACCTCTTCAACTCCAACCACGTCTTGATCAAAGTCTTCGATTTCTTCCTCATCACTCAATTCATAAGTTAGAGGTTGAGAAAAGTCTACCTCCACATCGTCTTCATATTCACTTGGGGAAGATTCTTCAAGCTCAAAGAGTTCAATTATGGATGCAAGTTCATCACTAGAAGAGTTTGATTCATGATGATCACTGCCAAGGGAATTAGCTTCTTGATCTGTTCCGTCCAATTCTTCATAAGATACATGCCTTGGGGGTTGTGCACTATCCTCTTTGGCATCAGTTGCAATTTTCTTGGCGTAATTCTCTACAATTCTTGATTCCCATGGAGGTTCAGCGTCTTCTAAGTCTTCAACCAATTCTTCTTCTTTGATAAAATCGGCCTCCTCTACTTGTTCCAGTACAAAGTCATGCGCTTTACTGTCTACCGGGGCTTCCAGTGTCTTCTTCATATTAGATTCTCCACATGAAGCCATGGGGGTTCCTTGAACGTTCGAAGGTTGGGATGCTAATCGATTTATCGCTTGTTCCAATTGGTGAAGAGTTGCATGAAATTGGTTCACTGTTTCCTTGAAACGATCCTTTGATACTTGTTCCGTTGGATATGGGCATGGTGCATATGGAAGTGGTGGTTCTTGGGAGTAATTGGGTTGGAATTAGAGGAGGTGGTTCATAAACATATGGTGGGGCTTGTTGGTAACTACAAGGGGGTCCACCATATCTATCATCTTGGTACGCTCCTCGGAATGGCTCTTGACTATAGTAATTGGATGGAGGTAGTTTGTCACGAAGGGGTCCACCATAACTATTGTCTTGGTATGCATCATAGAATGGTCGTTGTCCATGGTACTTTGGAAAGTGTTGTTGTCGAAAGAGTTGATCAGATCCTCGTGGCTCCTTCCATCTTTGATCGTTTCGACCTTGATGTATGTTCCTATTATAGCTTCCATTCCTTACAACAACATTGGAACCAAACTTAAAGCCAGAGGGGTGAGAATTCATAGTAGCTAATAAAAATTAAAAATAAAAACAAATAAATAAGCAAAAGCAAATATTTACAATAACCAATAATAAGGCACACGTTTACAATTCCCCGGCAACGGTGCCATTTTAACGAGAGGATTTCTGCTAGTAAAGAATTTCATCAGAATAATCACGTTGTAAGTATAGTTTCTAAACCAACACAGAATCCTTTCGTACAAAAATTTTGGTTGTCACCAAAGCAAACCCAATAAAATTTATAACCGAAGTATTGAAATCTCGGGTCGTCTCTCAAGGAATTGTAGGGAAGTATGATTTATTATTGGTTATGGAAAAGTATCTTTTTGGGTTTTTGAAATAGGGAACAAGGAAATAAATTAACAATAAAGTAAATTAATTATCATGAAAATCATTGCAAGGTGTAAGAACTAGAAATCCCATCCTAGTTATCCTTATCAAGTGTGATGAGAATTGTTTATTGCTCCCACTTAGTTAACCCTTACTAAATAAAGGAAAGTCAACTGGACTAATCAATTTGATTTCTCAAGTCCTAGTCAACTCCTATGGAAAGACTAGCTTTAGAGGGATCCAAATCAATAAGCAAATTCCAATTTTCAATCAACAGCTGAGTTTGGTAACTCAAGTGTCACCAATTACTCAACCAAAGCAAAGGGAGAAGAAATCTAAATTAAATTAAAAGCATCAATAACATGAATTTGAAGAGAGCAATCTTAAATCTGAAATACCTCAAATTATATTAAATAGAAAATCAAATTAACATGGAGTTCATAAACCAATATTGAGAAAATAAACAAACTCAAGTAGTAGAAAAAATCAAAGTAGAAGAGAACATAAATTAAAGGAACATTGAACCTGAAATTGAGAAGAAACAATCCTAAAGCTAAGAGAAATCCTAAATCCTAAAACCTAAGAAAGAGGAGAGAGGAGAGAGCCTCTCTCTCTAGAAAAACTACATCTAAATTTGTAGAATTTATCAGAAAAAAGCATCAAAATTTTTTAATAATAACACAAAAATGTCTTAATTTTGACTCCGAAATTTTGCTACAAAAACACATAAATATCTTCTTTAATGTTGCATTATTTTTATTATTCTTCTTTCTTTCTTTCTTTTCTGTTGCCCTTACTTCTTCTTTTAGGAGTATTGCTTCTCATTAGACTTGAGTGAACATGTTTGTACTGTATTTCAATAATATTTAGTCGAATAAATGTTGGTTCACACTTATTGGATTGAATTCTTGCCAGAAATAAAAATAGCATAGAAATGTATTTAAACTTTAAAGCGACACCAGAATTTAAATACAGTCACAGAATATAGAAAGTACATTACATACTAAAATATCACATCAACTCAATAAAATGAAATAAGATAGTGCAAGACCGGAGTTTTTCACGTAAAACCGTTTTAATAAAATAAATTTTAGTGCCTGGAGTAGATTCAAAATTTAGAAGTTTTAATTTAAAAATTTAATGGTGAAATTTGATTTCAGTGAATTTTTCTGAGTTGGAAAATTTATCTTTTTCGAAAAGTTTTTGTAAAAATGTGCACTGACGTTTAGGCCGACAGTACCGGCTCTAGTCTATCCGGTACTATGTTTTGAGAAAAATTAGATTTTGAAAATTAATTTATTATTTTGAAAGGATAAAAATAATTTAGAATTGAAAACTGGATACTAATCTTAAAGGTTTTAGCCCAAAGTGGGCCAAACGGACCAAAAACACTTAGCGGGTTGGACCGGGCCCAAGTGGGCCCAAGTCCAACATATAAATGCCCTAACTAAGAGGCATTTAGCCTCATTTTCAGAAAGGAAAGAGAGAGGGACGGTGAGAAGAGAGA
The DNA here is from genome assembly GCF_003086295.3 of Arachis hypogaea. NCBI lineage: Eukaryota > Viridiplantae > Streptophyta > Magnoliopsida > Fabales > Fabaceae > Arachis > Arachis hypogaea. The sequence goes on along the minus strand of NC_092044.1, from coordinate 20,597,300 downwards.
AGAGAAGGGGTTTGGGGTTTTCACTATTCACCCAAACCTTATTTTGATAATAACTTGAGCTATGGAACTCCGATTGACGAGCCGTTTGCGGCCACGTGAAGCTCTCGACGAGCTCTTCATTTCTATCTAGATTTCTTTGGTAAGTATTCAAAAATCAAGCTCCATTTTCCATCCCAAACAGTTCTGCATTTTTGGGTCTATTTCTTGAGTAGATTTTGTGATTTTATTTATTTAGGGGTGATTGACGAACAGACTCTTGCTAGTAAAGAATTTCAAAAATAAATGCTCGTTACTAGTATAGTTTCTAAACCAACAAGAATCCTTTCGTACAAAAGAATGTTTGTCACAAGTAACAAACCCCTAATAAATCTAATAACCGAAGTATTCAAACCTCGAGTCGTCTCTCAAGAAATTGTAGGGAAGTGTGCATATAATTGGTTATGAAAAAGTGTGTTTTAGGATTTTGGATAGGAAGCAAGAATTGTAAATTGCAAAAGGAATAAACTAATAACTAGAAAAGCTCTTGGCAAGGTATGAGAACTGGAAGTCCTATCCTAGCTATCCTTATCAATTGTGATGAGAATTATTCCTTGCTCCCACTTAGTTAACCCTCAACGAATGAAGGAAAGTCAAGTAGACTAATCAATTTGATTACTCAAGTCCTAGCCAACTCCTAAGGAAAGACTAGCTTTAGTAGAATCCAAACCAACCAGCAACTTTCAATTATCAATCAACAAAGGAGTTTGATATCTTAAGTGTCACCAATTACTCAACCAAAGCCAAAAGGAGAAAAATCTACTCTAGAACCCTCCCAAGCATTTTATCAAACACTTGGAAGGCACAACACAAAAGCATAGAAAAGCAATAAGAGATAATGAAATCCAAACAATCAATTGCATTAATATGGAAATTGAATCTAACATCAAAAGTTCACAAACTAAAGTGGTAACAATGAGTAATCAATAAGCGTAGAAGAGAAATCCTAAATCCTAAAACCTAGAGAGAGGAGAGAGCCTCTCTCTCTAGAACCCACATCTAAAACCTAAAATTGTGTGAATGAGAAGTGAATGATCTGAATTAATGATTCCCCCACTCTGAATTAATGGACACGGCACACATGCGTATAGTACGCGTGCGCGTGGACAGGATTGTGCCTAAGGCACGCTTCTCGCCCAGCTCCCGCGCCACTCTCTGTTCAATCTAACCCATGTCGCATCCACAAGGGACGCGGATGCGCACTAGGCGCTGGCGCGTCGATCCCTTTTTTTTAAATGCAGACTACATGTGAAGATGCAGAATAAATGAACACTAATAAAAATAAAACAAAAAAAAACTAAGAATGAAAAGGGACGATCATACCATAGTGGGTTGTCTCCCACATAGCATTTTTAGTTAAAGTCCTTAAGTTGGACATGTGGTGAGCTCCTTGTCATGGCAGCTTATGCTTGAACTCGTCCAGGAATCCCCACCAATGTTTGTAATTCCAATAGCCTCCTGGATCCCAAACTAGGCACAAAAAGCCGTCAAGCAATCTAAAGTAAGTGACAAGACCCCAAGAGTGTTGATTGCTAGAATGAATTATGGGGTCCCAAACCCTGCTTTTGCACCCGTCTTTGTGTTGATCACCATTGTTCCAACCGGGTGGCTCGCAATTTGAATTCTCACAGAGACATCCAAACAACCTTCTAGATCCATTCAATTGAGCTCTACACCAATCCTTGCACTTCAACTTGGAGCATGCAACCATATTAAACCCTACAGGATAACTCTTACCACTAACCATCTTTCTCTTGCTCTTAATAACACAAAGAGCTCTAAGTTGACCATCCGTCTCCAGTAGCCCATATTCAAGTGGGAAATTAAAGGTTAAGGATAGGAATTTTACCCACTTGAATGTTGTATTTGATGGTAATGGCCTTGGGAGAGGTGTTTCTAGTGATCTTGCAAGTTCCATTCCCTTGTGTTCTCCCTGGATAACTTCCACCTCTTTGTAAGCTTCTTCAATATCAACATCTTCCTCTTGGTAGCTCCAATTCAATCTCTTCTTTATTGCTTACCAAGGGCATGGGAGGTTGTGCTTCTTCTTCTTGAATATTCATCTCTTGATCAATCTCTTCCAAGTCTTCAACCATGATATGCCTTGAAGGTTGTACACCCTCCTCAACATCAACATCTAACACCTTGGAAGGAGGCTCTATGTCTGGACTTTTCCATGGAGGTTCTGCATCTCCCAAGTCTTCAACCACTTCCTCTTTTGTGACAATTTCGGCTTTCTCCAATTGTTTTAGAATAAAATCATACTCCTCCTTGATGATTTCCTTTCTATGACAACTCCCTTCAACTACTCCTTCATCTTCAAGGGTCTTTCCTACCTCCACATTTTGAGCCTCCTATTGCTCCCCTGGAAATAAGGCCGTGTGTAACCGATCTATTGCGATTGCGTCTCTAAGATGATCCCTTCTCTCTTGTTCCATCTTAATAGCATCATTGGGATCATGTTGCTCTTGGAGTGATGGATATGGGTATTCTTGTACAGAGGGTGGTGGTGTAGTGAAGCTTGAGGGTTAAATATTGGAGATAGAGGGTTGATCCATGCGAGATATAAGATTTTGGAGTTTAGAGGTGAGACCAATGAGAGAGGTAAGTGTGTTCTCCATGAAGGTTTGGGGTGGATAGGAGGGTTCATTTGTTGGGAGAAAGGGCTCACAACACGGAGGTGGTTCCTCTTGATAAGGATATGGAGATGGTGTATATTGAGGTGGTGGTTCTAAGTATGGCTCATAAGGCTCTTGGTGTGGTGGGTAAGGATTAGGGTCATATGGGGGTGTTTGGTGGTAAGGGGCTTGTGAGTATGGTTGAGGGCTATGTTGAGGAGGGGGTCCATAGGCATATGGTGGTAGTTGTTAATAATCAAGAGGGTGTTCACCATAGCCATTATCTTGGTATGCCTCTTGGAAGGGCTCTTGGTCATAGTATGTTGGTGGAGGTTGTTGCCAAGAGGGTTGATTAAATCCTTGTGGCCCCTCCCATCTTTGGTTGTCCCAACCTTGATGCATGTTCTCATTGTAGCTTCTATTTCTTACAACATAGTTTGAACCAAACTCATAGCCAAAGGGGTGAGATTTCATAGTAGCTAAAGAAAATAAAAACAAAAACTAGTAAAAATAAGCAACTAATTCCTAAACAAGCAAAGAATCAAAAAGAAAATATTTACAATAACCAATAATAAGGCACACGTTTGCAATTTCCCGGTAACGGTGCCATTTTGACGAACAGACTCTTGCTAGTAAAGAATTTCACAAATAAATGCTCGTTGCTAGTATAGTTTCTAAACCAACAAGAATCCTTACGTACAAAAGATTGTTTGTCACAAGTAACAAACCTCTAATAAATCTAATAACTGAAGTATTCAAACCTCAGGTCATCTCTCAAGGAATTGCAGGAAAGTGTGCTTATAATTAGTTATGAAAAAGTGTGTTTTGGGGTTTTGGATAGGAAGCAAGAATTGTAAATTGCAAAAGGAATAAACTAATAACTAGAAAAGCTCTTGGCAAGGTATGAGAACTTGAGGTCCTATCCTAGCTATCCTTATCAATTGTGATGAGAATTATTCCTTGCTCCCACTTAGTTAACCCTCAACGAATAAAGAAAAGTCAAGTGGACTAATCAATTTGATTCCTCAAGTCCTAGCCAACTCCTAAGGAAAGACTAACTTTAGTGGAATCCAAATCAACCAGCAACTTTCAATTATCAATCAACAAAGGAGTTTGATAACTCAAGTGTCACCAATTACTCAACCAAAGCTAAAAGAAAAAAAATCTACTCTAGAACCCTCCCAAGCATTTTATCAAACACTTGGAAGGCACAACACAAAAGCATAGAAAAGCAATGAGAGATAATGAAATCCAAACAATCAATTGCATTAATATGGAAATTGAATCTAACATCAAAAGTTTACAAACTAAAGTAGTAACAATGAGTAATTAATAAGAGTAGAAGAGAAATCCTAAATCCTAAAACCTAGAGAGAGGAGAAAGCCTCTCTCTCTAGAACCTACATCTAAAACCTAAAATTGTGTGAATGAGAAGTGAATGATCTGAATTAATGATTTCCCCACTCTGTAGCCTCTAATCTGTATTTTTTTGGGCCAAAAACTGGGTCAAAAAAAGCCCAGAAATCGCCCCAGCGATTTCTGCAGTCGCAGTACGTCGCGCATGTCGTGCGTACGCGGAAAGTGCGCGTGTGCGCCTATGGACTTTTGGCCAATGTGCGCGTGCGCGTGCTTTGCACGTGCGTGTCCTTAAACGCCAGGTCAACTATGGCAAATTATATATCGTTGTGAAGCCCCAGATGTTAGCTTTCCAACACAACTAAAACCGCCTCATTTGGACCTCTATAGATCAAGTTATGATTGATTAAGTGAGAAGAGGTCAGGGTTGACAGCTTTGCAATTCCTTCAGCTTCTTGTATTCCTTCCACTTTTGCATGCTTCCTTTCCATCCTCTAAGCCATTCCTGCCCTATAAACCCTGAAATCACTTAACACACATATCAAGGCATCGAATGGTAATAAAAGAGGACTAAAATTAGCAAATCTAAGACCAAAGAAACATGTTTTCAATCATAGCACAAAATCAGGAAGAAAAATGTAAAACATGCAAATTCAATGAATAAGTTTGAGATTAGTGGATAAAATCCACTCAATTAAGCACAAGATGTACCACGAAATAGCGGTGCATCAGTGATCTAGCATTGGAATATTGTTGGGTTTTATCTCTAATCTCGTTGGGTAAGGTAAGGTTTCACTAAACTCTTGTGTTTAGTTATTTTTGTAAACCATAGGTTTGATATTTGTGTGTTATGTGATGTTAGATTAAGTTTTGCTATTTGTTAGAGTTGGTTGAGGCTTTGAATCAAGCTTGGTGGCTTCGTTTTGGTGTTTGGTGCATTTGGGAATCGGCCAAGGTGTGGTTTCGGTTTTCTTTATGTAATATGTAATGTTTCTGGACACTTAGGCTCGTTGACCTTAAGATAGGATTGAATTAAAATATATGTTAGTTGAATATGAATTGTGATTTAGTGATTGATATAATAGTGTATGGAGTGGATATGGTTGAGGAGTGATATTATATGTTGATGGTTGTTGATGTTGAGAAATTTGATGACGAATGTTGAGATTTCTTATGGTTGTTGATAGTTGTTGGTATTGTTAATGATTAATTAATGATGATTAATGGGAATGTTAATTGGTGAATGAGGAGAATTATGAGTCTTTCTAATAATTTTGGATGTGGTTAAATAATGATTATGATGTGTGATGATATATGTTGATGATGATTTTGGTGATTTGAATCTTGTGGTTGGTTTTGATATTGAATGGAGATTAAGGAATTTGGATGTGATATTAGATTGAATTTAGAGTTGGAATGAGGTGAGTATTAAATGGTTTAATGATTGAGAAGGTTGGGTGATTGATAAAATGGTTGAAGGAGTGTTTGGTATGAATGTTGGGTTGTTTTGGTATGGTTAAAAGTGGGCTTGAGTTGGTCTTGAATTGAGAGTTGCGGCAATATTGAGTTTTAGTGTATTTGGTAAAAATAGATTTTTGGTGGACTTTGACAGATCATAACTTGATCATCAGTTTTAAAAATTTGTTGAATTTTGCTTTAAATTAAAGTTCATTAAAAAATCTTTAAATGGATATAGAGTTTGTAGGAAATGGATTTTTGAAAAATCTTGGAATGTTTTCCAGACGGTCTTCTATAAGAAGTATTTTCCTGAAATTGCAAGGGAAGCAAAGGAGATGAAACTTATGCAGCAGAAGCAAGGTTTTTTATCTGTGGTGGACTATACTAGCCGATTTGAGGAGCTCTGTAGGTTCTCTAGGGTGTGTTAGGGTTCCCCGGAGACCTATGAAAACTGGAAGTGCATCGAGTATCAAAAGGGCTTGAAGGATAACATCATGAATGCTGTGGTTCCTTTGGAGATTCGAATTTTCTCTAATCTAGTGAACATGGTGAGAGTTGTTGAGGAATATGCACAGACGATAGCCTCGTCAAGGGACACTCGTAGAGGAAACACTAATAGGAAACATGACGATTACCTTGGACCAAAGGGACAAAACTTCAAGAGAAATGGTGAAAGGAAGCAGTCAAGAGCTTACTCCCCTGATATTAAATGTCAGGAGTGTGGGAACTACCATCCGAATAAGCCATGCCGGTTGGGTATGGAACTATGTTACAAGTGTCGCGCACCGGAACATTTGGTTAGAGATTGTCCACACCGAGGAACACATGAGGCGTGTCGATCACAACAACAGGGTTGAGGTAATTATGAAGCCAGTAACCAAATCTTAACTTATTTTCATAGTATAGACTATCGCCGTTCATGTTGAAAAAGTTTTAAAGCTTAGAATGATTTTTAAATTTGGTTTGAAACTTTGGTTTAAAAGATTTGGTTTTGAAACTGGGATTGGAACTTTTTGATTAAATGATATGATTTAAAAAGGTAAGTGAGTTCTATGATTTTGTTAACTTGTCAATTTGGTTTGTAACTTAACTTATCGAAAAGGATTCAAATTGAAAGGTCCTGATTTAAGGATTTCAATGAATCTAGGAAAATCATGCTTTAAAGTGATTGATTTACAAACAAATGATTTTTGACTCTTTTGAGAAGGTTTTAAAAATGGACTCATTTAGATTGAACTTGTTTTAAAGGTTTTGAAAAATATTACAAAATCGGTATTTGGTTTAAGAAAAATTGTTGGATTCTTAATGACGATAATCAGAGTGACGCAGCCGAAGGCTAGAGAGAACATCGACACGGTAGGATGATAGTGAATGAGATGCTTTGGTAACTTGTTGGGTTGATAACGTTGATAGTAGAATACTTCGTGGAGAGTATATATATATATATATATATATATCGCGTGATTCAAATTTTTGATGGCAAAAATTTTATTAGGAGGGGAGAATGTAAGAACTAGAATTTTTTACCTAAAATTATTTTAATAAAATAATTTGTAGTACCCAGAGTAGATTTAAAATTTAGAAGTTTTAATTTGAAAATTTAAAGTTGAAATTTGATTTCAGTGAATTTTTCTGAGTTGGAAAATGTATCTTTTACGAAAAGTTTTTGTAAAAATGCACACTGGCGCTTAGGCCGACAGTATCGGCTCTAGTCTGTCCAGTATTGTGTTTTGAGAAAAATGAGATTTTGAAAATTGATTTATTGTTTTGAAAGGACAAAAATAATTTAAAATTGAAAACCGGGCACTAATCTTAAAGATTTTGACCCAAAGTGGGCCAAACGAACTAAAAATATTTAGTGGGTTGGACCGGGCCCAAGTGGGGCCAAGTCCAACATATAAATATCCTAACTAAGAGACATTTAGCCTCATTTTTAGAAAGGAAAGAGAGAGGGACGGTTAGAAGAGAGAAGAGAAGGGGTTTGGGGTTTTTACTATTCACCCAAACCTTGTTTTGATCATAACTTGAACTATGGAGCTCTGATTGACGAGCCGTTTGCAGCCACACAAAGCTCTCGACGAGCTCCTCGATTCTATCTAGGTTTTGCTGGTAAGATTTTGAAACTCAAGCTCTAGTTTCCATCCCAAATAGTTCTGCATTTTCATGTCTATTTCTTGAGTAGATTTTGTGATTTTGTTTATTTAGGGGTAATTTAGTATTGAAATATTGTTGGGTTTTACCCCTAATATCGTTGAATAAGATAAGATTTCACTAAACCCTTGTGTTTAGTTGTTTTTGTAAACCATAAGTTTGATATTTGTATGTTATGTGATGTTAGATTAAGTTTTGGTGTTTGTTGGAGTTCATTAAGGCTTTGGATCGAACTTGGTGACTTTGTTTTAGTGTTTGGTGCGTTTGGGAATCGGTCAAGGTATAGTTTCGGTTTCTTTTATATAATATGTAATGTTTCTAGACACTTAGACTCGTTGACCTTAAGATAGGATTGAATTGAATGTATATGTTAGTTGAATCTGAATTGTGATTTAGTGATTGATATAATAGTGTATGGAGTGGATATGGTTGAGGAGTGATATTATATGTTGATGGTTGTTGATGTTGAGAAATTTGATGACGAATGTTGAGATTTGTTATGGTTGTTGATAGTTGTTGGTATTGTTAATGATTAATTAATGATGATTAATGCGAATGTTATTGATGAACGAGGAGAATTATGAGTCTTTATGATGATTTTGGATGTGGTTGAATAATGATTATGATGTGTGATGATATATATTGATGATGATTTTGGTGTTTTGAATCTTGTGGTTGGTGTTGATATTGAATGGAGATTGAGGAATTTGGATGTGATATTAGATTGAATTTAGAGTTGGAATGAGGTGAGTATTGAATGGTTTAATGATTGATAAGGTTGGGTGATTGATAAAATAGTTGAAGGAGTGTTTGGTATGAATGTTGGGTTATTTTGGTATGGTTAAAAGTGGGCTTGAGTTGGTCATGAATTGAGAGTTGTGGCAATATTGAGTTTTAGTGTATTTGGTAAAAATAGATTTTTGGTGAACTTTGACGGATCATAACTTGAGCATCAGTTTTCAAAATTTGTTGAATTTTGCTTTAAATTAAAGTTCATTGAAAAATCTTTAGATGGATATAAAGTTTGTAGGAAATGGATTTTTGTAGAGGAAGGTTGACGAGCGGATTTCTATCGGTAAAGAAATTCACAAATATAATCACGTTGTAAGTATAGTTTCTAAACCAATAAAAAATCCTTTCGTACGAAAGTTTTGGTTGTCACAAGTAACAAACCCCTTTGAAATTGATAACCGAAGTATTTAAACATCGGGTCGTCTTCTCAAGGAATTGTAGGGAGGTATGATTTATTATTGGTTATGGAAAAAGGTATGTTTTTGGGGTTTTTTAAAAGGTTTGAACAAGAGAAAAAAAAATTGCAAGGGAAATAAATTAATAATTGAAAAACTCTTGGCAAGGTATGAGAACTGAAATTCCTATCCTAGTTATCCTTATCAAGTGTGATGAGAATTGGGTTTCAACCCCACTTGGTCAGCCTTTACTAAACAAAAGAAGGTCAAGTGGACTAATTAGCTTGATCCTCAAGTCCTAGTCAATCCTTATGGAAGGACTAGCTTTAGAGTGATCCAGATCAATCAGTAATTCCAATTTCAATCAACAGTTGAGTTTGATAACTCAAGTGTCTCTAATTAATCAACCAAAGCTAAGAATGTAAAAAGCTAAATAAAAGCATAGATCTGAAATATCTCAAATTGCATTAATAAAAGAAAATCGATCCAAACATAAAGAGTTCATAAACCAAATTGAGAAATTAAGTAAAAGGAACATTGAACCTGAAAATTGAGAAGAAGAAATCCTAATTCCTTTAAGAAGAATCCTAATCCTAAATCCTAAGAGAGAGGAGAGAACCCCTCACTCTAAAAACTACATCTAAAAACTAAAATTGTGTGTATGATCTGATATGTTTAGTCTCTGTAGGTTCCCCTCACTTTAATCTGTGTTTCTGGGCTGAAATCTGGGACAAAACGCGGCCCGAAATTGCCCCAGCATTTTCTGTTAATTCTGCAGATCGCGTACGCGCGTACGCGTCGTCCACGCATTCGCGTCACTCGTGCAGCTTCCAATCTACGCGTTCGGTCAGGCACGCGAGCGCGTCACCGTGATTTCCTCCATTTTGCGCGGTCGCGTGAGCCATGTGTCCACGTCGCTTTTCGCTGGTCATCTTCTTGATTTCTTGTGTTCCTTCTATTTTTGCAAGCTTCCTCTCCATTCTCTAAGTCATTTCTGCCCTACGAAGCCTGAAACACTTAACGCACAGATCATGGCATCGAATGGTATAAAAGAGAAATTAAAATACACAATTTAAAGCTTTAGGAAGCAAGTTTTCAATCATAGAATAAATTTGGGAAGGAATTGTAATATCATGCAATTCATATGAATAAGTGGGTGAAAAGCTTGATAAAAACCACTCAATTTAGCACAAGATAAACCATAAAATAGTGGTTTATCAACCTCCCCACACTTAAACATTAGCATGTCCTCATGCTTAGCTTAAGGAGATAAAATAGATGAGTAGAGAAAAAGCAAGACTCATGCAATGCAACCTATGAATGTGAATGCAACTACATGCTAAGATGTCTCTATCTACTTGGTTAAAAACAAACAAGTTCTCCAAGACAAATACAAACCAAATTCTACTAATTCAAATTATACAGTGAAAACAAGTAAACTTGTAAGACGATAGCTCATGAAAGCACTTTACATAGAATCAAGCACTGAATCCTTAATGATAGTGTATATCGCTCTAACTCTCAAGTGTCTGGGGTCAATCACTCTACTCTTCCCTAGTCATGCTTTCTCAACCTTGTTCTTCATCTAACCAATCAACAAATATTTAGCATACCAATGCAAACATCATGAGGTCTTTTCAGGGTTGTAATGGGGCTAAGGTAAGGGTGAGGATATATGTATGGTCAAGTGAGCTATAATATGAATCTTTGACTAACCTAAGCTCTTACCACACTTATGTAATTCTAAAATCACACCTAGCTACCCATAATTCCCACTTTTGTATAATTCCCATACTCATGTACCAAATTTTTGATATTTCTTTACTTTTATCACATGTGCATTGATCTTTATTAAAACTTAACATTGGGGTAATTTTATCCCCTTATTCACTTACTTTTTTTTTGAAATATAACTTATCAATGCACATGGCTTTTTAATTTTTCTGGTTTTTACATGAGTAGGTTCCCAAATTTTCAATATTAAAATAAATTAGAAACATTATACATTCCCTTATTAACACATGTTCCCACAGTTTTCCCACACTTGGTTGATGCACAATCTCTACCTTAAGCTAACCAAAGATTCAATTGGGATATTTAATTTGTTTTCTGCTTAAGGCTAGTGATGTGGTTATAGAACAGAATGAGATTAAAAAGCTCAAAGTGGCTAACAATAGTGACATAAAAGGGTAGGCTTATTTGGGATAAGTGAGCTAATAATCAAATTATGGCCTCAATCATATGCAAGCATGTAAATACACTAAATAGTGGACATATAAAATAGAACAAAGTAAAGATTGCAATCATAGAGAAGAAAACACACAAGAATAAAATATTTATGGTTAAATAATGTAACCATATAAATAGGCTCAAAATCTCACAGGTTGTGTGTTCTTTGGCTCAAAAACCATGTTCCAAATACAACTTCAAACAAATTTAACATACAGAAAATTTTAATTTTTTAATTTAAATTAGTGAAATTTTTCAAAATTAGGGTCCTAGAAAGAAACTTATTATTTTTCAACCCAGTAGTATTTAAATGCAAACAATCAACTACACATGCAATCTATTATGCAATGCAACAATGAACTAATAAATAAGATAAGACATTGGTGTTGAGAAGAAGGTAACAAACCCATGGAGATCGGTATCGACCTCCCCACACTTAAAAGATTGCACCGTCCTCGGTGCATGCTAAGATGTGCAAGTGGATGGGTTGTTTCAACTGATGCTTTTCTCCAAAGATTGAGCAGATAAACTTGTTTGTCTCCCCATTAAGAAGTTTTTTCTCTCCCTTCGTGGTGGCCATCCTGAAAGAAGAGGGAAAAGAAGAAAAGTAACCCAAAAATAAAGATAGCAAACAAATAAAATATGGGTGTTAATGCCAAATAATGAGGGTCTCAATTACATGGTAGCTACAACACGCAATTGAGAGAACAATAGAAGCACATGGCATACCAGTGGTGCAAAAGTTCCAACAATGGAGAAGAGAGTGTGGGTAATGCAAGATAGTGTAAGTGCATATCAATGCAAAAGGAATATTAGTATTATAAAAATTAGCATTGATTTATGAATAATAATACCCAATCAGAATAAAACAAGTCATGAAGCACCAAAATAATTCAAGAAAAGATGCAATAGTTGGAGAAAAAATTTTTAACACCAATGGAAAAAGAAAAAGAAAGTAAGAAAGGAGGAAGAAAGAAATAAGAAGGGAAAGAAAATATTTAGATTTGGGGAAGAAAATATAAGATATCTTGGCCGATCTGGATAAGCTGTGCGGCGCAAGTGAGGTGAAAGCGTAGGTCACGCGTTCGCGTGGATAGCGCTTCGATGAAGTGACGCGGACGTGTGGGTCACGCGTTCGCATGGAGTGTTTCGTGCCCTTAGCGCGAGGGCAGCCTTGCGGTCGCGCAACTCTCTGTTTGAAACTTATTTTGCCAAATTTTAAGGTGACGCGGTTGCGTGGGGGACGCGATCGCGTGTTTGGCCTTTTTCTAAAAAACGGCGTGGACGCGTGGGGCACGCGTTCGCGTGGTAGGGCTTGTGCTTCTAGCACGAGTCCAGCCCCACTCCATCATAACTTGCTGCCATACACCCTTTTTTTATGCCGATTTTCAGGTCACGCGTTCGCATTGGTGACGCGGACGCGTGGGAGGTATTTTTCGCAAATGACGCGAACGCGTCAGCGACGCGGTCGTGTGGATCAATTTGTGCCAAAGGCACGCCTCCAGCCACGCTTTTACGTGACTTTCTGTAAAGTCTCTTTTCTTCCTTGAGGCACATATAACGCGGATGCGTCGCGGGCCGTTTTTTATAATAATGTAGTATGCAGAATGCAATGCTAATATGAATGTTATGCATGATTCCAGGTCCAATCAAAATTCAAAAACAAACAAAACAGACTAAAATTAAAACTAAAAAAGGAATTATCATACCATGGTAGGTTGTCTCCCACCTAGCACTTTTAGTTAAAGTCCTTAAGTTGGACATTTGGCGAGCTCCTTGTCATGGTAGTTTGTGCTTGAACTCATCTTGAAACTACCACAAATGCTTGGACTTCCAATAAGCTTCAACATCTCCAAATAAATTCACCAGGCGTTAATGAAGTTCTCCACAAGCTTTGAGCTCCCAAAGTTGATCCTCATATATTCCCAGATCCCAAATCTTGTTTCGACACCCGTCTTCAAGTTGATCATCGTTGTTCCAGCCGAGTGGCAAGCAATTTGAATTCTAACTAAAGCGGCTAAACAACATCCTAGACCCATTCAATTGAGCTCTACACCAACACTTGCATTTAAACTTTGAGCTTCCAGCCATAATGAACCTAGGATTGTGTTGCCCACCACTAACCATCTTTCTCTTAGTCTTAATGCCACAAAGAGTTCTAAGTGGACCATCCGTCTCCAGTAGCCCATATTCAAGTGGGAAGGTAAAGGTCAAGGATAAGAATTTTACCCACTTGAACGTTGTGTTGGATGGTAATAGTCGTGGGAGAGGTGTTTTTATTGAACTTGCAAGCTCCACTTCCTTGTGCTCTTCTTTGACATCTTCCACCTCTTTGCAAGCTTCTTCAATTTCAACCTCTTCCTCTTGGTAGCTTTCTTCTAATTCAATCTCTTCTTCATTGCTCATCGAGGGCATGGGAGGTTGTGCCTCTTCTTCTTGAATCTCCATCTCTTGATCAACTTCTTCCAAGTCTTCAACCATGATATGCCTTGGAGGTTGTACACCCTCCTGAACATCAAATTCACCCGTCTTGGAAAGAGGCTCTATGACTTGACTTTCCCATGGAGGTTCAGCATCTCCTAAGTCGTCAACCACTTTTTTCCTTTTCAAAAATTGTTGCTTTGTCCAGTTGTTTAAGTATAAAATTGTACTCCTCCTTGATGATTTCTTTTCTATGATAACTTTCTTCAACTACTCTTTCATCTGCAAAGGTCTCTTCTACCTTCACCCTTAGTGCCTCCTCTAGCTCCTTATGAAGTATGGATTTGCGAAGATGATTCCTTCTCTCTTGTTCCATGTCAATAGCATCATTGGGATCATGTTGCTCTTAGATTGATGGATGTGGGTGCTCTTCCATAGATGGTGGTGATGGGATGGAGAGATCATTCTGTGGTTGAAAAGGAAGTGCACTAGAGCTTGAGGGTTGAATATTGGAGGTGGAGGATTGGTCCATGCGGGATATAAGATTTTGGAGTGTAGAGGTGAGACTAATGAGAGAAGTAAGTGTGTTCTCCATGAAGGTTTGGGGTGGATAGGAGGGTTCATTATTTTAGAGAAAGGGTGCATGGTAGGAAGGTGGTTCTTCTTGATAAGGATATGGAGATGATGAATATTGAGGTGGTGGTTCTGGGTATGGTTTATATGGTGGTTGGTATGGTGGATAAGGATTAGGGTCATATGGAGGTGAATGGTGGAAAGGGGCTTGTGAGTATGGTGGTCCAAGGTTATGTTGAGGAGGGGTTTCATAGGCATATGGTGGTGGTTGTTGATAATCAAAAGAGTACTCACCATAGCCATTGCCTTGATATGCATCACAGAATGGTTGTTGATAGTCCATTGGAGGTGGTTGTTGCCATGAGGGTTGATCAAGTCCTTGTGACTCCTCCCATCTTTGATTGTCCCATCTTTGATGCAAGTTGTCATTATAATCTCCTCTTCCTGCAACATAATTGTAACCAGACTCATAGCCAAATGGGTGAGAGTTCATAGTAGTAAGAGAAAATAAAAACAAAAACTAACAAAAAGAAAATATTTTGAAAAAGATATGATTTTTTGAAAAAAGATAAGATAAGATTTTGAAAAAGATATGATTTTTGAAAAAAATATAAGATTTTGAAAAAGATATGATTTTTTTGAAAAAAAGATAAGATAAAAAAATTTTAAAATAAAAATCTGAAATTTTTTTTGAAAAATATTTACAATAATCAATAATAAGGCATACGTTTGCAATTCCCTGGCAACGGCGCCATTTTGACGAGCGAATTTCTATCGGTAAAGAAATTCACAAATATAATCACGTTGTAAGTATAGTTTCTAAACCAATAAAAAATCCTTTCATACAAAAGTTTTGGTTGTCACAAGTAACAAACCCCTTTGAAATTGATAACCGAAGTATTTAAACATCGGGTCGTCTTCTCAAGGAATTACAAGGAGGTATGATTTATTATTGGTTATGGAAAAAGGTATGTTTTTGGGGTTTTTAAAAGGTTTGAACAAGAGAAATAAATTGCAAGGGAAATAACTTAGTAATTGAAAAACTCTTGGCAAGGTATGAGAACTGGAATTCCTATCCTAGTTATCCTTATCAGGTGTGATGAGAATTGGGTTTTAACCCAACTTGGTCAGCCTTTACTAAACAAAGGAAGGTCAAGTAGACTAATTAGCTTGATCCTCAAGTCCTAGTCAATCCTTATGGAAGGACTAGCTTTAGAGTGATCCAGATCAATCAGTAATTCCAATTTTAATCAACAGCTGAGTTTGATAACTCAAGTGTCTCCAAATAATCAACCAAAGCTAAGAATGTAAAAAGCTAAATAAAAGCAAAGATCTGAAATATCTCAAATTGAATTAATAAAAGAAAATCGATCCAAACATAAAGAGTTCATAAACCAAATTGAGAAATTAAGTAAAAGGAACACTGAACGTGAAAATTGAGAAGAAGAAATCCTAATTCCTTTAAGAGGAATCCTAATCCTAAATCCTAAGAGAGAGGAGAGAACCTCTCTCTCTAACAACTACATCTAAAAACTAAAATTGTGTGTATGATCTGATATGTTGAGTCTCTGCAGGTTCCCCTGACTTTAATCTATGTTTTTGGGCCGAAATCTGGGTCAAAATGCGGCCCAAAATTGCCCCCAGCGTTTTCTGTTAATTCTGTAGATCGTGCATGTCACGCGTACGCGTCGTCCACGCGTGCACATCATTCAGCATTTTTCCTTGCCACGCGTACGCGTCGTCCACGCGTACGCGTCGTCCACGCGTTCGCGTCACTTGTGCAGCTTCCAATTCACGCGTTCACGTCAGGCACGCGAGCGCGTCACTGCGTTTTCCTCTATTTCGCGCGGTTGTGTGAGTCATGCATCCGTGTCGCTTCTCGCTGGTCATCTCCTTGATTTCTTGTGTTCCTTCCATTTTTGCAAGCTTCCTCTCCATTCTCTAAGCCATTTCTGCCCTACGAAGCCTGAAACACTTACGCACAGATCATGGCATCGAATGGTATAAAAGAGAAATTAAAATACACAATTTAAAGCTTTAGGAAGCAAGTTTTCAATCATAGAATAAATTTGGGAAGGAATTGTAATATCATGCAATTCATATGAATAAGTGGGTGAAAAGCTTGATAAAAACCACTCAATTTAGCACAAGATAAACCATAAAATAGTGGTTTATCAAAGGTGCACTATGTTAAGGGCGTTCACACGCCTTTTGCGGAGGAACAGAGTTTACATTTTTACTACCTGTGCGTACGCACACCTCTATGCGTACGCACACATTTGAATACTTTCCTGGGCGTGTGCACGCACATGCCCTGTTTCTCAACTAAAATCTTGTTTTTAACTGCTTCACCTTCCTAACAAGCTTGTAAACTTCTGTGACACCTATTTAAGACTTTTTGGCTTGTTTTTGGATGTTAAACATAGATAATACTATAAGTGAGTTTAACTAGATATCTCTGGCAAAAGTTTAGAAGACGGAGACTTAGGTTTCAGGAGTACTAAGGGTGATTTAGATGAGTGAAGCAGTAGAGTGTTGTAAAGACGATTGGTATGATAAGATTATGGTGTTAAGGATTTGAGGATGAACTTCATACATTGAGGATGAATGATTGTAGACTATGAGATGGATATGAATGGACTTGTGCTATGAGCAGTGATCTCTGAGAGTGAAATTGTGATTATGATATGTATTGTTCTCCGTCGTAGGGGCTGTGGCAGTCTCCTGCCTATGTTCGGATGTGAGGGTTGAAGCTGGGCTTCTTACTCATAATTATCGCTCCAGAGGAAGGTGGTAGGGCACTCATCCCTCGAAAATTTTCTCCTGAGCATGGGTTTCTCTCTGGTTGCAAGGTGGTAGGGCATTAACCCACGGAACCATGCGGCATCCAGAGTAAGGTGGTAGGACACTCTCCCTCGGAACGTTTCCCTCTGAAAGGAGAAGGTGGTAGGGCACTTATCCCTCGGAATTATTCCTCCTGAGTATGCGCAACAAAGAGACTAATCTTGATTTGCCGACCGGATTTTAAGTCGGGCTTAGCACTATAACCGACATGTGATATCACAGCCAATAGGACAGACATTCATCATATACATCTTCTATATGTATGCTTGCTTTGATTACTTGAGTTTGCCTAATTGTATAATATGCCTACTTGCTTCTTGAATTACTTATTATATATGAATACTATCTGTGTTTTACTTGCTTGCATTATCTATGTTTGTTTGGTGTTGATGAGGATAGGTAGGCGATGGCAATGGGTCGCATGGAGGGTAGGTTGGCGAAGGCTGTGGGATACATCAGTGTGATTAGTATTAGTTAGAATTCCCCTAAGTTTGGGTAACCCGGTTTATGGTTTAAGTTCTTTATTTATTTATTTTATTCTAATCTTGAATTTTCGTATTCGATGTGAAGTTCTAGGGTTGCCTTCGGCGTCACAGAGCCTTATATCTTACATTATTGGGCACTGTTACCATACTGAGAACCCCCGATTCTCATTCCATACTTTGTTGTTGATTTTCAGATGCAGGTCGTAATTCACCTCGGAGAAATTGCAGACATGGTGGTAAAGCGGAGTATGGTTTCTTCCTGGTTTATTTCTGTTTTATTTTGTTGTAATGCTTTCTCTCACCCTTTTTTTTTTAGACTTTATGGCCTTAGAGACTTATTTGAGAGATAAGTTGTATAAGCTGTTTTAACTCTAAAACTCTGTATTTTTCTATTTATAACTAGTCGGCTTAAACTCCACAGGCTGCGGCTAGTTCCCTATGATTATTATACTCTTATATCTATATATGTTCTATTCTCTTGCATCTATACCTTGTGTCTTGTGCGTTAGCTTTGTGTGAATGTTTCGTACTTTTGTAATTCTATTTTTTGAGCTAAATTCTTCATTGGGCTTCTAGAATATATTATTTTCTTCTATATAAATATGTATAAACCTTAGAATTGTTGTAACCTTTGATTAACCTTTGCCTTACGGCTAGAGGTAAGGCTTAGGGTAATTAGGGTGTTATATTTAGCACTGAAATTACTTAAAATTGGCACCAGCAGTTCAGTAACATGGCACAAAAAATATTAAATATTTCTAAAAAAAATATTTTATTTCATGAAGATTTAAGTTGCATATTCACAAATTTTGATAGAAAAGAGAATAAGTGAAAAAATCTGTAGATAATGCAATAAAATTGAGCAAAACAAGTGCAGTAAAAGAGAATATTAGTACTTTTGTTACTAATTCTGTAACACCCTGTTACCCTAAGCCTTACCTTTAGCCGTAAAGCAAAGGAAAACAAAGTGCTACGACAGTTCTAAAGCTTATAATTAGTCACATTATCATCAATGAATTCATTCAATTCATCAAAACTCCTCAATTATTTATTTTTAACATGAACTACAATAACCAATAATCAATATCATCATCAGCAGTCATCTTCAAACATCAACACCCACCACCATAACTCATCAAAGTCATCATACTTATCAATAATATATATATATATATATATATATATATATATATATATATATATATATATATATATATATATATATATATATATATATATCTTCACATACAAACTCATTCAACCATCATCAAGCATAACATGTACATACAAATATTCATACAACTACATCATTCAAACTTATCTTAAAGGCCACTAGTCTAAGTGTCCAGAAATATTACATATTACATAAAGAAAACTGAAACCATACATTGGCTGATTCCTAATATGCACAAACACCTAAAGCTTGATTCCAACAAGCCTCAAGCACCAATGCCACTTCCAAAACTCACCAACTATCAAGCTATACACATATAATATACCAAAAATCAACATTATGGCTAACCAAAACATCAAACCACAAGAGTTTGAAGAGACTAATCTTACCCAATGACTTAGAGAGAAAATCCAACAATAATCCAATGCTAGATCACCCCTAAACAAACAAAATTACAAAATCTACTAAAAAATAAAACAAAAAATGCAAAAATGTTAGGGCAGAAAACTGGAGCATGAGACACAAGTTATTACCAGCAAAACTTAGTTAAAAATGACGGGCTCAGCAAGAGTTTCACGTGACCGCAAATGGCTCGTCAATCGAAGATCCGTAGTGCAAGATATGGCCAAATGAAGGAGAAGATGAATAGTGAAATCTCAATCTCTCTTCCTCTCTTCACTTCAACGCCCCTTTCTTCAAAATAGGGCAAGAATGAGCTGAATGCTCATTAAAGGGTGTTTATATATGTTGGGATTGGGCATAACTTGGGCCCGATCTAACCCGTTAGTATTTTTAGCCCAATCGGCCCACTTTGGGCCAAAACCTTTAGAATTAGTCCCCGATTTTCAATTCTAAATTATTTTTGTCCTTTCAAAACAATCAATTCATTTTTTCAAAATGTTATTTTTCTCAATACGCGGTACCAGACAGACTAGAGCCAGTACTGCCGTCTTAAGTACCAGTACACATTTTTACAAAAAAAATCGCAAAAGATACATTTTTCAATTCAGAAAAATCTATTGAATCCGAATCTTACCTTTATATGTTATTGAAAAACAATTTTTTTCGAACCTATTCTGGGTAATTAATTTATAATTTTATTAAAGCGGTTATTCTAGTTCTTACATTCTCCCCTCCTAATTAGGAATTTTGTCCCCAAAATTCGAATCGCGTGATATTTCCTCCATGAAGCGTCCTGCTACTAACATCATCGACATAATTAAGTAGTCAAAGCATCCCGTCCATCATTGCTCTACCGTGTCGATGCTCCCTCACACTTTTCGCTGCGTCACTCTGATTAGTTGCCATTAAGAATCCGAATTACTCCACTACATCAAACCAAATTTTCCTTAAAATCAAATACCTCTTTTGTAACATTTTCTAAAACTTTTAAAACAAGATCAATCTAAATTAGTTCAATGTCAAAACTTTTTCAAAAGACTCAAAAATTATTTATTCTTAAATCAATTATTTTAAATCATGATTTTCCTTAAATTCATTAAAATCCTTAAATAATAACTTTTCAATTTGAATCCCTTTCGATGAGTTAAATTACAAAACAAATTCACAAATTAACAAAATCATAGAACTCACTTTCTCTATAAACCATATCATTTAAAATAAGAATTCCGACCTAGTCTTAAAACCAAATCATTTAAACCAAAAGTTCCAAACCAAATTTGAAAATCAATCTAAGCTTTAAAACTTTTTCAACCTGATTTAAGATCATACCGGTTAAAAATTGAAAATCATAATTAAAAATTCCAAAAGCATTTATCTTCAGTCTGTAGTTGCATCAGTTGGGACTTCCCTTGCCACCGGTGCTGAGCCTCACCAATCAACTGATATGCCGTAAACTCCACAAACTAGTTTCCCGAAACATGTTGAGCTTGTAACGCATTGGCTAGGTTAGTCATCCTCAATATCTCTCCATGAACGTGATTGACCTCGTCCGCGAGTTGCCATTCGGGGTCATGTCTACAGTAAACAATCGATATCGAGGTGATCAGTCTCAATATCTCAAGCCTAGTGCTTCAATTATCCCAGAAAGGCACTCACAAACAATAATGTTATGCATATAAAAAAAATATCCTACATAGCACAAGAGAAAAATAACCCAAAGTGTACAATGAAGCACAATTGGTCCTTCCCTCAGGCTCACGAGGACGAACCTCTCTGATACCATAAATGTAACACCCCATTACCTTAAACCTTACCTCTAGCCGTAAAGTAAAGGATAACAAAGTGCTACAATAGTTCTAAAGCTTAATATATATATATATATATATATATATATAAAACTAGAATCCCGATGAAAGAGTAAAGTTTAAAGTCGCATAAAACGGAATTACAAAAACGCAAAGCGTTCACACACGATAACTAAACGCATAGGCACGGACAAAAAAAGACATAATATATATAAAACAACGTAGATAGCTCCAAGATACACAAGGTAATAATTAAAATAACAAGATATATATATGTATGATATACCAAAAAGAGGACTAGTCACAACCTGCGGAGTTTAGGCCGGCTAGTCAAACTGAAATACCAAATTGTTTTAGAAGTTGAAAACAGCTTATACAATTTTTCTCTCAAATCAAGCTTCTAAGTCCAGGAAGTATAGAATACAAAAGGTGAGAGAATAACTACAACAAAAGTAAAGTAAAATAAAGCATAAGAAAGATCACCCTTCGTTCTGTCACCATATCCGCAAACTTATTGAGGTGCGTTGCGACCTGCATCTGAAAAAAACAACAACATATGGTATGAGAACCAAAGTTTTCAGTATGGTAATAGTGCCCAATATGTAAGATATAAGATTCCGAGACGCCAAAGACAATCCTAGAACTTCACATCGAACACAGGTATTCAAGCTTAACGAAATAAATAAATTAAACCATAAACCACAAACCGTAAATAAGGTTATCTAAACTTCGGGGATTTCTAACTAATACCAAATTACATCACTGTCCCACTACCTTTGCCAACCTACCCTCCATGCGATCTCATCGCCACCACCTACCTAACCTCCTCAGTACCAGACAATCACAGATAATGCAAGCAAGTAAAACACAAGTAATATACATGTACAGCAAGTAAAACAACTAGCAAGTAAGCATATTATACATTTAGGCAAAAGATGCAATTAGGCAAAGCAAGAAAAATACATAGAAGATGCACATGATAAATGCATGTCCTATTGACTCGTGATATCACTTGTCGGTCCATAAATGCCAACCCGACACATCCTTTCGGATGTCGCCTTTCTGCCACGTCCTACGATATAGGACCTGGCACGCTTTTGTTCCGAGGATATAGTGCCTGGCATACTATCATTCCGAGGATATAGTGCTTGGCACACTCTTGTGGCAGAAAAGGAAAACAACAACAACATCTGTTTCATCATAAATCATTCTAAGGATATTGTGCCCAGCACACTATCATTCCAAGGATGTAGTGCCTAGCACACTTTCAACATCCAACAAGTCCATTAACCTCAAATCATATCACCACCATTTTCTCCTCTCAATTCATTCTCAACTCTCAAGTCTCAACATTTCAGAGATATAGTATCCGACACACTATCATTCCAAGGATAGTGCCTGGCACACTATCTTTTAATATCCATCAAGCTCATCATTACTTTCCAAATTCTCAACTCATCATAACCATCATCAGTTTTAATTTCACAAATTATCATCCACTCACAAGTTCTCAAAGTCATCGCCAGTAAAGCACTATACTAGTTTACCCATAAATTCAGAAATGTAAGTCTCTGTCTTCTAAACTCATACAGAATTTCACCAATCTCAATCGCAAACCCATTCTTACTAGTCTTAGTGTGTAATTATAAAATAAGAGTCTTAATTGAAAATTAAAGAAGTTTGGAAACATAGAGAACCTTTGAAAACGAAGAAAAACAATTTTTCAGCAAAATAGGGTCTTTGCATACACACACCCCTGCCGTGCGTACGCACACATTGAAAAAGTGAGGCTCGCGTACACAACTCCTTTCTCATGTACGCGAGACTCCTATCCCGAGAGGAATCCCTGCATTGCATGTTAAAACTCGCATACGCATAGCAAAAGTTCACATACTCGCATACGCATAGCAAAAGTTCACATACTCGCATACGCAACACATTGCCCATATACGCGAGACTCCCAGGAAGTAGAGAATACCTGCGTCGTGTGCACAGGTTCATGTACGCATACTGCATCAGACTTAGAAAAATTTTAATGCTGCAGAACTTCAGTTTTAAACACCATACTTTAAACGCTCATAACTTCCTCCACAAAATTCTATTTTCCTCAAACTTTGTACCATTTTAAAGCTCTTTAAACCATATTCAATTTAAAATAAAATCCAACCAATTTCAAAAATCGAAGCTCAAGTTATGATCCACCAAATTTCACTAAAAAACAAGTTTTTACCAAAAGCAACAATTCTCTAATTTTCTAAAACATCAAAATCAAACCAACTCAAAACATACTCAAAACAACCCAAAATCCACAATAGACACTCCCCAATTATTTATCAATTACCTAACTATCAAAACCATTTAATACTCACCTCATCCAACTTCAAGTTCAACCTAAATTCACACCAAAGTTCTTCAATACCACCTTTCAATATTTTCAACAATCATCAATATTACATATATCAAATCTTTCATCCAATTAGTCCCATTATCATCAATCAATTCATTCAATTCATCAAATCTCCTCAATCATTTGTTTTCAACATGAACCACAATAACCAATAATCAAAATCATCATCAACATTCGTCTTCAAACATCAACACCCACCACCATAACTCATCAAAGTCATCATACTCATCAATAATCATCATCTACCAACATATATATATATATATATATTCACATACAAACTCATTCAACCTCTATCCCAACCATCATCAAGCATAACATGTATATACAAATAATCTTACAACCACAGCATTCAAACCTATCTTAAAGGCCACTAGTCTAAGTATCCAGAAACATTACATATTATATAAAGAAAATCGAAACTATACCTTGGCCAATTCTCAATATGAACAATCACCCAAAGCTTGATTCCAATAAGATCAACAAGCCTCAAGCACCAACAACACTTCCAAAACTCACCAACTATCAAGCTATACACATATAACATACCAAAAATCAACACTATGGCTAACCAAAACATCAACCTACAAGATTTTGAAGAGACTTACCTTATCCAATGATATTAGGGATAAAATCCAACAATAATCCAATGCTAGATCACGCTAAACAAAAAAAATCACAAAATCTACTAAAAACCAAAACTCAAAAATGCGAAAATGTTAGGGCAGGAAACTGGAGTATGAGACGTGATTTTTTACCAGCAAAGCTTAGTAATTAGAAATGACGGGCTCAGCAAGAGCTTTGCGTGGTGACAAATGACTCTTTAATCGGAGCTCCGTAGCTTAAGATATGGCCAAATGAAGGAGAAGATGAATAGTAGAACCTAAATCTCTCTTCCTCTCTTCACTTCAGCTCCCCTTTCTTCAAAATGGATTTGGATCTTCTAAATTTTGAATTTCACTTTAAAGAGTAAAGTGTGATCTCTCACCATTTATTTCATAGGTGGGACCAAGAGAAAATATGAGAGAAATCATTCAAGGGTGAGAGATCACACTTTACCCTCTAAAGTGAAAATTCAAATTTTAGAGGATCCAAATTCCTTCAAAATAGGGCAAGAATGAGCTGAATGCTCATTAAAGGGTATTTATATACGTTGGGCTTGGACCCAACTTGGGCCCGGTCCAACCTATTAGTATGTTTAGCTCGTTCGTTCCATTTTGGGCAAAAACCTTTAAAATTAGCGTCCGATTTTCAATTCTAAATTATTTTTGTCCTTTTAAAATAGTAAATTCAATTTTTTAAAATCTTATTTTTCTCAATATGCGGTACCAGATAGACTAGAGCTGATACTGCCGGCTTAAGCACCAGTACACATTTTTACAAAAAATTTCGCAAAAGATACATTTTCCCGCTCAGAAAAATCTATTGAATCCGAATCTCATCTTTATATTTTATAAAAAATCATTTTTAACCTATTCTGGGCAATTATTTTATTATTTTATTAAAGCGGTTATTACGGTTCCACATTCTCCCCTCCTAATTAGGAATTTTGTCCCTAAAATTTGAATCGCGTGATATTTTCTCCACGAAATATCCTGCTACTAATGTTGTCGACATAATCAAGTCGTCAAAGCATTCCGTCACTCATTATAGCTCTACCGTGTCAATGCTCCCACACACTTTTTGCTGCGTCACTCTGATTAGTTGCCATTAAGAATCTGAATTACTCCACTACATCGAACCGAATTTTCTTTTAAATCAAATACTGATTTTGTAATATTTTCTAAAACCTTCAAAACAAGATCAATCTAAATCAGTTCAATATCAAAGGTTTTTCAAAAGATTCAAAAATTATTTATTCTTAAATCAATTACTTTAAAACATGATTTTTCTTAAATTCATTAAAATCCTTAAATCATAGCTTTTCAATTTGAATCTCTTTCAATGAGTTAAATTACAAAATAAATTCACAAATTAACAAAATCATAGGACTCACTTTTTTGTAAACCATATCATTTAATCCAAGAGTTCTAACCTAGTTTCAAAACCAAATCATTTAAACCAAAAGTTCCAAAGTATTGAAAATCATTCTAAACTTTAAAACTTTTTCAACATGATTTAAGGCCATACCGGTTAGAAATTGAAAATCTTAATTAAAAATCCCAAAAGTATTTATCCTCAGTCTGTAGCTGCATCAGTCGGCATTTTTCTTGTCAAACCGGTCAAACCGTGAACCAACAAGAAAGACGCATCGGATAGATAGCATAACCGCTGAATTTAAAAATCGGAGTTGAACCGCCGAACCGGCCGAGAACCGTCCGATCGAACCGAACTGGGACCTGGCCAGTTTTTTTATTGTTCGCCCAAACGGCGCCATTTCATTCATTGAAACCCTAACCAAAGCTACGCACTCTCTCAAGTCTCACTCACTCAGTCACTCCTTCTCCTTCCTCTCACATGCGCCTCTCATCTTAGTCTCCTCCCTTACTCCCACATTCTTCTTCTTCAACTTTTGAATTGGAAAGTTTTGCCACCACTGCTGTTCTTCTTCTTCGTCGTTCTTCAACGTCCAACCACTGTTGTTGTCTACACTGCAATAGACCAACAGCGTCGTCACAACGCGTGTTCCACCTCCTTTTTGGCCGAGCTTCCACCGCTATCTCGCCAAGGTTCTACTACTCTTCAAGCTCTGTTCCCCCACGCTCCAGCCCCTGTCTTTCTGTTCGAGCTGCTTAGCCCTCTGTTCTGACCTCTCCTCGCGTGTTAGAGCTGCCGTTCAACCGCTGTTTTGTTTCTGTTCAACCATCTCCATCGCATTTCGAAGCTCCAGCTCCATTTCCCTGTTCTGTTCAAATTTCAGAACATGCTCCAGTCTAAGGTAATTTATTTTCCTTTACTTGTTCTTTCTTGTATTAATTGTTCAGTTATTATTTTATTTAATTGTTGTTTTTAATGATTAGTATGTGGTTCCAATTCTTGTTTTGTTGTTGGTTTGCTGTATTTTAAAGCTTTAGTTGTTCTTGTTATTTTGATTTTCAGTTCTAATTGATCTTATTAACTTGTTAATTTAATAAATTAATATTTTAGTGCTATTCTTAACTTTTAAATTTTAGATTGTTAAGTTGTTATGTTGTTCTTGACCTTTTGATAATTTGTTAATTTTATAAATTTTTCTTGTTATGGTTTGTTGTTCTTGATTTGATAAATTGTTCATGTTATTAATGTTAATTTGATAAATTATTTGTGTTTTTTATCTTAATTAATTGTCCTTGTTATTAGGAAGAGAATGGAACTGAGGTATATCAATTTACAGGTAGCTATAAATTGAAAAGAGGACATTCATTGGGCAGAGCTCTTTTGTTACTTCATTAAATATTTTTTTGGGTTTTTGATGCAACACCTGAGATTAAAAATTGAATGGAAGATGAGCAATATTAACTTTCTTTTCGTTTGTTTGTTTGAATATGAATTCAAGATTCTGTAAAATTGACTTTTACTAGGAATCCTACAGCTTGCTCAATATGTTTCAGTTCCTTCCAGGCTGAGCCAACATACTGTGCATGACAGATTCAGGTTATGATATAAATATGGAATAGAAGGAATGGTCTCAAATGGTTGATTGGTGCTCACCTCATCAGTGGCCTCAATACACAATCTCTCTAATTCATCAATCATGCTTTTACATACTCTCCATTGCTGAATAAACAACACTCATGACGTAACAGAAGACTAGCAGTGATCAAATTAAATACATCAAAATATTAGTATTTTCTGTGCAGCAATTCGACATGTAATACGAAGATGGTGAATAATTGAATGGTTTGTAATTGATTATTTTTTTGTTATTTGACTTTTGTGTTTGTATTTGGATGAGATTATAATATTGTGGTTGATGTAATACTTTTAGTTTGGATAATATTTTAAAGATTATATTAGTCTATAATGATATTTTTGTGTGTTTATTTATATTTTATTGATTATTTTTTTATAAAACATTTTTTTGGTTCAATTACGGGCGAATTGGTTGAACTTATGAACCAGTGAACCAGTAACTAGAGCGGTTCGATGACTGATTCGGTTTTCAGAACCTTGCTCACCAATTAATTGATATGCCACAAACTCGACAAACTGGTTTTCTGGAACATGTTGAGCTTGTAACGCATTAACTAGGTTAGTCATCTTCACTATCTCTCCATGAACGTGATTGACCTCGTCCGCGAGTTGCCATTCGGGGTCATATCTACACTAAATAATCGATATTGAGGTGATCAATCTCAATATCTCAAGCCTAGTGCTTCAATTATCCCAGAAAGACACTCACAAACAAGCATGCTATGCATATCAAACAGATATCCTAAATAGTACGAAAGAAAAACGACCCAGAGTGTACAACGAAGCACAATCGGTCCATCCCTCAGGCTTATGAGGAAGAACCGCTCTGATACCATAAATGTAACACCTCGTTACCCTAATCCTTACCTCTAGCTGTAAAGCGAAGGATAACAAAGTGCTACGACGGTTCTAAAGTTTATATATATATATATATCCAAGAATTTATATAACTAGAAGCTCAATGAAGAAGTAAAACTCAAAGTCGCATAAAACGAAATTACGAAAATGCGAAGCGTTCACACACGATAACTAAACGCGTAGGCACGGATAGAACAAGACATAATATATATAAAATCTTGTACATAGCTCTAGAATACACAACGTAATAATTAAATTAACAAGATATATATAAGTATGATATACCAAAAAGAGGACTAATTACCTTTATATTTTATAAAAAAAAATATTTTTTTTAAACTTATTCTGGGCAATTAATTTATTATTTTATTAATGCGATTATTTCGATTTTTACAAATTTCACTTCACGTGTCGTGTTAATAAATTTTGCCGTCGTTAATAATAGAAGTGATAGAAGAACTTATATAACCAACTTGAAATTATTAAAGATGAACTTTGATTTAAAAAAAAAGAAGAATGTTAAAATATTATTAAAATTTATTATTTTATATCATCAGTTAGCTATTAATATTTAAAAATATAGGATAAAATATCTTATTAGATTATTAGACTAAAAAAATTAAATTAATTATTAAATAATAATTACATAATAAAATAATAAATTTTGATAACTCTAGTATTTTTATAAAAAAAATTCAGAAGTCAATTTGGTCAACAAGTAATCTTTTTTCTCTTATTTAAATCTATTCCCTTTATTTAGGAGTGGAAAGCTTTCAAATATATTAATACATAGATATTTTAGGATTATATTACTTATACAACAAAATAAGTTATTAGTATAAAATACATATTAAAATATAAATATATATTAAAAATAAATTAAATTACACATATATTTATACATAAATTTATTGATTTTGATATACGAAATTGTATTTTTGTTATATATATATATATATATATATATATATATATATATATATATATATATATATATATTATACGACTTAAAAACATTTAATTAGGAGTGTCCTATGAGCTTGTATTTCCTTCTCATCATTCCTTCAATCGCATATAGCACAATAGCAGCACTCTATCAAATAACAAAGAAATTCGCAGAGACACAGCATCATGGCATCGATGGCCTTCCCTGGCACCGCCACCACCAGAGCCGCACTCTCATCTCTATCGCGCGCCTTCTTCTTCTCCTCCTCCCGCACCCGCACTCCCACCTCCCTCCTCCAACCACCACCCATCTCCGTCTTCTCCTCACACTCACACCCATATCCCAAATCTTACAGCTTCCACTTCACAACGCGCCCATTCACCTCCAAGAAACCCAACACTACAATCGACACCAAACTCAACTTCTCACTCTCCGACTCTGACTCCGACTCCGATGAAGACAGCGTTGTTGCCGCCACCAAAGACAACAAGAACAGCAATAAGGGAAAGCTACCACCCCCCTACGACCCATTCAGCAAGAAGCCCCCGAAACAAGAGCCCGAGGACCCCAAGGACCTGCAAGGAATCTTCCACAACATGAGAAGCGGCGATGGCCTCATGAACCATGCAGTTAAGATGTTCGACGCATTGTCCAAAGAGGGTCTCACGCACGTGGCGCTAGAGCTCTTCGCTGAGATCAAGGACAAAGGTCACGTGCCGGACGTGGTGGCCCACACGGCCATTGTTGAGGCCTACGCCAACGCGGGCCGGCCCAAGGAAGCTCTAAAGGCCCACATGAGAATGCTGGCATCTGGGGTTACACCCAATGCATATACTTACGCTGTGCTTATAAAGGGGCTTGCTGGTGGGAAGGTTTTGAAGGATGCCAAGAGATTTGTGTTGGAGATTATGGATAAGGGGATGAAGCCCAGTGCCGAGACTTACACGGCGGTGTTTGAGGGGCTGGTTAGGGAAGAGAAGGTTGACGAGGCTATGGAGTTGTTGGGGCAGATGAAGGAGAAGGGGTTTGAACCTGATGAGAAGGCTGTGAGGGAGGTTATGAGCAATAAAAGAGGACCAGTTTTCAGAACTGTTATGAACGTTCTTTTTGGAAAATGAGCAGTGTGTGTGATTTTGGACTTGCAATCTTTTCAGTAGGGAATTGAGATGTTGAAGTCAATTGTGGATGTTGTCTCTTTGCTTCGTCATCAGGTTTCTCAGTTCCTGAATGAGAATGACTTTTTTTTTTTTTTAACTTTTTCCCCTTGCTGTGCAAAACTTTAAGGTCAGTACTCAATACTAGTATAATACTACTTTAAAGTTGCCAAAATGTCATTTTTGCTTGTAAAATATTACTTTATTTCACACCCATTAAGTCACCTCTTTTACCTGCAAATGACATAAATTGGCATACTACTTTCTTGTTGCATCCATGTCCAAATAAAAAACGTAAGTATTTAAATTTACATCTAAATATATGTTTTTGATCAACCAATTTATCCAAAATAACATTTTGAAACGGGATTCTAATACTATATATTTTTTAGATGAGATTGGTGTTTTTGCAAAATCCTGATTGCAGCATAATGACCAACTTGTAAGATGATCTTCATCTCATAAGCAACAATATCATGATCAGTTGGAATTCGTAAACATTCTGCATAACGCCATACTATTAAGCGGTTAAACGGACAAAACAGGACCACATAGTTACTGTTCTTGCCAAAAATGAACACAACCGCAGTACAAATTACAAATAAATTTTACATCATTAAATACATCTTGAATGAGCTAACCAAATACATCGAAGACCCAAGGCTAAGGCCTCTGTGGAGATTGCCCCACGACAGATGCAAAGTGTCTTTGATTCTGTAATCCTTTTGAGCAAGCATCTTTAAATTTCTAGACCCAATAGGCCATCACCAGTGGCAGCAGTAGATCAAGCCTTTGCCGAGGTGGCGCCAAAATGCCGATACATTAGCTAAAAGAAGCTTCGCTTATTGGGACAATCTGATGCGCGATGCCCCGATTCTCCACAATTAAAACAGGCCCCTCCGTAGCTACCACCCCTGCAAGTCACATTTGGATGTCCCATCAGTTGAAGTCAAAGCTTATGATATTCTTCCATAGGAACAAATCTAACAACTCATCTAGACACCTCAAACGTGGCTCCCACCAGCAAGGTTATTCAAATTCAAGTTAATTTGTAATTTGTAAACCCTACGGATTCATAATTTTAGATCTCCAATTTAGATATTTATAAGCTCTTTGAATTCATGTTGAGCTTTACTATTCGAGTTTACCTAGAGTTTAGGTGAACTTTCAAGTTTGATTGCCGTTCCCATCTAAATATTAGTTGTTAGCTTACTATTCAAGAATTATCCTATGTCTAAGTATCACATGGATAAATCTTACTATAACTTTGCATCTCAGGAAAACAAAAGAAAAGCCATTATAACTTGTTTGATGATATGAATACCTGCTTGATTGTCTACCTCCAATCAGCCAGTCATCACTGCTTTTTGCCATTCGAGACCGGCCGTTGCCAGATTTAAAACTTTTACTCCCTCTCCCGTATGAACTACCAAAATCATCGTTAGAGCCTCGGTTTCCCCCATATCCTCGTGAGGTTTTAAAACTTTTCTGATCCCTTGAACCTCTTCGGTTACTTCGTTCTCTGTCGGAAAACTTCCCGTAGTAATCATTTGCAGGTCCATCATCTTGCAAAGCAGGTAACTGCCAATACAAAGAGGGATATGAGATTGCCTTTATGAACTGTTTCACATAAATAACAAACAGTTGAGCATTAAATATATTAATCGAATATTTCATTTACCTTGGTGATCCTGGAAATAGTGTTTCCAGGTGGCAAATCCTTGTTGAGTAACTCTTTAGCAATGTCCTCTGGAAGATCAAAAACAGCTCCTTGAATCTGACATTAGGTATTAACAATGTCAAATAAATTGAACAGCATGGGTTCGTTATCTTGATAGACAATAGTAAAGAAGTTCCTAACACAATAAGGATGTGTTTGGAAGAGAAACTGAGACTAAGAGACAGAAACTAGAAGACAGAGATAGAGAGACTGACACTAAGTTAAGTCTCTGTATTATGTTTGGAGTAAAGTGCATCGAACTGAGTTATGTCTTAGTATCTTATTTGGTTCAAAATAGATATGGATATGAAATAAGAATATTTACTAAAATATCCTTAGTCATTAAAGAAAATGTTAAAGTTTTAGTCCCTGCCTCCAGAAATTCCAGTCCCTTGTGTTCCCATAATGGTACTGAATGGACTGAAATTGTGTCCCAAGACTGAAATTTTAGTTCCAGTCTCTGACCACCAAACACGATACTCAGTCCTATTCCTCCAGTCCCAATTCCAGTCTCTGGAAACAAACACTACGTAATAGAACAATATGGTTTGCATATGAAGTTACTAACCCGGTCATCTGCAATTACATGTATTTTTCCGACTTCTTCAGCAGCAGGAGAATACACATCAGAAAGAAACCCAGTGACCGATCTTGCAGAAAGAAATCTTCTAGAATTATCTCCATCTCGAGTGAGTTGCAATGTAACCCATCCCTGCATTTGACAGAGCTTTCAATTAGCTAATCAAGTACATTCTCGGAAACAGCATTTATAAGATTGAACCAGGTAAGGCAAATAAAATATAATTTTGGATCAACCTTCACTAATTTTTATTTTTTTTATATGTTATCTTAACACTAATCAGGTAATAACTAGATTTTCAAAAGCTTAACTAAGCAAACATTAAATTAAAACCAGTG
The DNA here is from genome assembly GCF_003086295.3 of Arachis hypogaea. Taxonomy (NCBI): domain Eukaryota; kingdom Viridiplantae; phylum Streptophyta; class Magnoliopsida; order Fabales; family Fabaceae; genus Arachis; species Arachis hypogaea. The sequence goes on along the minus strand of NC_092044.1, from coordinate 20,564,947 downwards.
ATATTATACGAATATACAATGGTGTCAGATATAAGAACTAGGAAGAGAAAAAAAAAATTACTGAACTAAATCATATCCCCAGAAGGTATCAAGTTGATATCAGGCATCAGCAACTGGTTTCCAAGAAATGTAAAAGGAATACAGAGAAATGCTAATGGGCAAGGGTCCAGGCAGTCGGAGAGTTCCTAGTCTTTCCCCCAATCTACCTAACTTGAAGCCTGATTCACACTATGCTTTCCCTAGCATAATATATCCTCAACCAATGGCATCCACTCCTCTCAACTGCCAGATCAGCAGTTTCTTACAACGTGTATGCTAACCCATGGACATTTCTTCCTCTTGCTTCTCTTCCATTGGGTAGATTATATTTATTGTAGGGATTCTATCAGTATTCCAAGTTAACTGGTCTTTAGAGTAAGGTGAACATCTATTAAATTGATGAATTATATTCCATCTGCGGTTTAGCTAGAGCAGAATTAGATTTTTCAATTTCATGTTCTGGACAGATTTTGTTACATGAACACCATTTCTATGTTTAGCTTATTGCAAACTTTTTACATAGCCAATGCCTGAATAGAAGAGAAGTGTTGTGTTAGGCCAAACGTAAAATTCTGTTGAATCCCAATGACATGGATTAACATCATTTACATAATGTTGATGAAAGAACACTGAGAACCAATAAATACTTTAGAAACTGGAATGGCTCAAGTTGAAATTGAAATATAAACTTCCCCAATACCTGCTCATGGTTGATTAATGAACGGGATGATGGAGGTCTACAGAATCCACTGAGCTGGGCTAGTGCAGCCGCAAGGGCACTAACCCCTTGTTTTTCAACCAATTTTTGTGCAGTTGCAGTGAAGAACTCAACAGACTCTGGATGAACTCTCTCAAGCGTAGCAACAACTTGTGCAGCAGATGCCTCCAAAATCTCTCCGATAGCTGGTGGACTAACAAATTCAAATTTGCAGCCAACATCACGCTCAAGGGATCTAACTGTTCTCCTCTGGCTACTGGTGTACATCAGAATGGCAGTACCTTCTTTTCCAGCACGCCCAGTACGACCAGAGCGATGCACAAAAGTCTCAGGGTCATTAGGAAGTTCGTAATGGATAACCTGAAAGGAATTTCATTATGTTGAGAGCAGACAAATTCAGTAATAGTCAAAGAAAAGAATCCTCAAATTAATTGGGATATAGATCTTCTACTGCCTCTGGAGGTAAACAGAAAGAGATTGAGATGAAAAATAAAATATAAATAAACAAGTTGCTATTTGGACAAACACAATTTATCAAACAAAATTATAACTGTTAAATCAATTAAATAGTTTACAGTGATCAAGATTGAATGATAAGGTCAGAGGCAAGTGAAATATATCATAATTGACAAATCGAATTCTTCTTGGACAAGCAAATCACATTTAAGGGTCAAGAAATCCCAATTTCAAGATAATTAAGTCCTCAGCTGTCCTGGAGACAATATATCTCAAGAACCCAATTTGTAGACATAAGTTCTCAGAAATTTACAGTTAAATAAATGACTAAATTCCCAATTAAAAATGTCAGTTTTAAAATATGAATTATCGAAGTATAGTGTTCACCGATTGAACCTAATTTAGGACTAACCATTTAATCAAAACTGGATAATAAAAACATAAAACTGCTAGTACACGGGAAGAATCATACAATAGCGAAGACCAGAAAGCACCAAGGGAATATCAAGTCCCTTGAACTTACCAAATCAACATTGGGAATATCAAGTCCACGGGCTGCAACATCCGTGGCAACAAGAACAGTGAACTTCCCTTGCCGAAAGCCATTCAATGTTCTTTCTCTTTGATGCTGAGATATATCACCATGCAGAGCTTCAGAAGCTATACTATTTGTTAATGACAGTGATACTTCATCGGCATCCCTTTTTGTCTGTGTGAAAACAATAGTCTTTCCACCCTTTGCATAGACCTAAAGGTCGTAGACATAGAATTTTAGTTAAATTCAGTGAAATCATTGTACTGCATTCTATAATCAAGATATTTCTGGTATAGACCAGCAACTGACATGGCTTCCATTCATATAAGGATGGACTTTTCAGTTTCAGTAAACTTACAGTTATAAGATCAGAAAGAATTGTCCGCTTTGAAGTGGCAGTGGCTGACATAGCATAAAGTTTGATCCCATTAGCAAGCTTTTCTTCTTCATCACCAACCTTATTTAAAAGAAAAGGAAAAAGTGGGTTTTGATAATCAAGATTATTCTACAATAACTTAAACATTGGTAAACACAATCACAGTTATTTGATAGAGTTGGAATTAAAAATGAAACTAGATGTATCCTGCTAATGTTATTATAGTATAATTCACTCCACAGTGATTCCCCTTCTCTCCAAATCCACTTGTATCAAACAGACAAACATAGAACAAAATGGTAACAAACAGATAAAATTAGGATTACAATGAGGAATTGCAACTAGATTTACAGAGTTGAACCCAAAACGTGCTATATTACAAGCTAGTAAGCCATGAGGTCAATGCTTTGATAGGTTTATCAAAATTTACAACATAAAAAAGACTTCCCTTTTCAGTCAAGTAAGTTTTTCCATCAGCATCAATAAGCTTCAAACATTCAGGAAGAATACCATCAGTTAATCAATACTGTTTTGAAATTCCATGTATAAAATTAGAAAGAAAATGCTGTAACTACATGCTATAATCTATGTTTTCCACTCCACTGACAAACGATTAAGAAAACTATGCTCTGTGCATAATAGGGATCAGAGAAGTCAAAAGCAACAAGAATTTACCAAATCAATTGTCAACGGATTGTTCAGATATTTTCTTGACAATTTCTTCACCCAACCCGGCATTGTCGCAGAGAAAAGCATTGTCTGCCGCTCAGATGGGACCTTTTCCAAAATTACTTCCACATCCTCCTCAAACCCAACAGCAAGCATTTGATCAGCTTCATCAAGAACCAAATATTGAACTTCACTCAATTTAAGGCTGTTCCCATTTATTAGGTCAATTATTCTACCAGGTGTTCCAACCACTACATCAACACCACGCGAAAGAGCACTTTGCTGTGTTACATAAGAAACACCACCATAAACACAAACTGTATTCAGATAAGGTGCAGATTCTTTTATCTCCTTCTCGACCTGCTTTGCTAACTCCCTAGTAGGTGCAAGGACCAATACTTTAGGAAGACGGCCCGAACGCCTGCAATAAACAAACAAATGCATCAATATATCAAGCAATCCTAAAACAAATAGGGTGTATTGTGCATGAATAATATTCACCTGAAGGAACCTTGCTCATCATCAGTGAGGCCTTTAATAATGGGAATCCCAAACGCCAATGTCTTCCCTGTCCCAGTCTTTGCCCGGGCAATGATATCTCTACCTTCTAAGGCAGGCACTAACACAGCTCTCTAATCACCAAACAGAAAGTTAGTAAATTTGCAAGGAGGAAAGGAAACTAAGAGTCCAACCAAATCCACAAAAGAATTTGACAGAAATCATACAATACAAAATCAACATTAGTCGAAATAAGATAAACCCAAATCCATATAACTATAAGTGTTGAGTTAAATTTAACAAAAGCAACTAAAGCATGTATCTAGCTTCCAATAAATTAATAGAAGCACGCGAACACTCAATGAACATATATAATTATAATGAGTGCCACATTTCATGGGAAGAAAAAAACGAAACAGTAAAACATAGAGCCCTAACCCCAAGCAATTGATATAACACGACTAATTTGAAAAACTAGCACGTCTTAAATTATCTATATTCATTGTAGAATACAATTCGTGTATGAATTTGAATGAACTATCTTGTATTTAAATTTTTTATAATAAAGTTTTGAAATTTCTAACAATAATAATAATTTTAATAATTTTTTTCTTCGGGGAATGATCAAAACACAAGCACCTTACATGTCTATACTATAACATTATATATTACATAATATAACATCACCATTCCGAAATAAACCATACATGAAAATTAAAATTAAAATTAAAATCAAATAAAGAACAGAGACCTGAATTGGGAAAAGGCTAGTGATTCCACGTTTCTGGAGCGAGTCGACGAGCCTCGAAGGCAAGCCAAGCTTCGAAATATCGAGCTCATCTTCTCTTGAAGCAATAAAATGAGCGTCACCGTCACTCTCATACTCATAACCAATTTCATCATCATCGCCAACACCGTCAAAACCAAAACCCTTGAAGGCTTCTTCGCTGAGTACGGAAGAGTCATTAGCTGTCACAACTGCATTAGAAGTAGGAACAAAACCGAGCCTGCGCCTATTGCCGTCGTTAAGGTGATAATGAGCTCTGAGAACGGCGTTGAAGTGCGACTTGTTGTCAAACGACAACGAAGGGAGCGAAACGGCGTTGGAAGAACCCGAAGCTGCTGTTGTTGTTGTGGACGTTGCCCTCTTGTGGAGTTCGAGAGCGTGGGTTTGGTATATTGAAGAAACGCCAATAACGGAAACCATTTGAGCGTTTATGTGAGGAAAGGAGTAAGAATAATAATTGCCTTGAAGAAGGAAGGGGAAAAGGGAGAGTTTAGGAGAGGGGAGAGGATAAGGTCACTCTCTCACGCAGCTCGGTGGAGAAATGGATGACCTTATAAGCCTCTAAGTTACTCTGCTAGTATAAGGGGCTTTTTATACAGGGAGTGGATAATTAGCGGCAGCTCCGAGGTTTAGTTGGGGCTTTGGGGAATAAATAAATATAAATAAATACAAAAATACTATTTTTACATCACTCATCAATTCAGCCACCCTTACTAAGTACATTAGAAAATGTTAATGTATGTAGTCTCCATTCTTCTCGTGGTTGATTTGGGGTTTATTCATTTAGAACGTATAAGTTACTTTTCGAGATAAGTTTTAAAGTGGTTTCTGAAGTTGCACTCAAATTTTATAGTAGTTTTTAAATTTAATAGTTACTCATATTCGTCCTTGAAGTTACACTTTGAAACTTAATTTCGTTTTTTTGATACATTCCGTCCACCTGTCACTACCAGAAAGTTGACCTGGACTCTTTTGTGATACGTTAGCTAGGTAACGGCTAGCTGATGTGAATTAATAAATTTTTATGGTGTAATTTGATCCCTAAATCAAAATTAAAAATTTTAGTTCCCAAATTTAATTATTATTCTCTTCTCTATAGTAATAATCCCTCTCTTTTCTTTTCTTCTCTTTTCTTCTCCATATGGATGTGAAAGAGACTACAAATTACGACTTCATTAAAAGCATGCCTATGTTTTATTAATTAAAAGTCACATACTATGTCTTTGTATTTAACATTTTATGCACTCATTTAACTCTAGTTTAATTAAAATGTTTTACAAAATTCAATTCTATATTTTTATATGATTTTACAAAAATCTATCTCTTGTATTTACGGAATTAAAAATTTACGTCGTTATTATTATATACTAGATTATATTTTCTTTCGAATTCTATTCCAAAATAACCGTGCATCATCCTAATTTAACTGTCACATAGTATTAATATAAAGTGTTATATTATGGCATTTCAAATCGTATGACATCTCCATTAAAATAATGTGTCTAAGATTTTATTATAATTAAATAGGTATTTCAAATTAATTAAGGGTAATATTAGAAAAACAAAAAAATAGCAAAAATTTGCCTAATTTAATATTTATTATTTTAGTCTCTAATTAATAAAAAACTAATTAAGCAAAATAAATATAATTAACTGATTTAGCATTAGAGATGAGTTGAGATTCACAATCTATGAATTTAGGAATCAATTTAATCATTTTTTAAAAGTCAACAAATTTTTATGAACGTTCATAATTTTAGAAACTAAACTTGGCATTATTTCTTTAATTATATATATTATATAACTTTTTTTTATGTTATAATCTCACCATCTTTCTTACAGAAAAAAGGATAAAAGTGGTTAAACTTGTTCAAATAATGGTTGTTAAGAAGACTTTAGTTGTTGTTATTGTTATAAGATACTTCAACTAAGAATAAACAAAAAGAAAAATCTTGTGAATTTGGGATATGAAGATCTATGCCTATAGAGAAAAGAGGGATTACTGTAGAGAAGAGAATGATGATTAAATTTGGGGATTAAAATTTTTAATTTTGATTTAGGGACTAAATTGCACCATAAAAGTTTACTAATCCACGTCAGCTAGCCGTTACCTGACCAGCGTGTCACGGAGGAGTCCAGATCAGCTTTCCAGTAGTGCTAGATGGACGGAATGTGCCGGAAGGACGAATCTGAGTCCCAAACTGCAACTTCAGGGATGAATATGAGTAACTTTTAAGTTCAAGGACTACTATAAGACTCGAGTACAACTTTAGAGACCACTTTAAAGTTTATCTCGTTACTTTGGTTAAGACAGCATCTAAAGTTTATAGTGATTCTCAAAAATTTGATATTTACATATAAATTTAGTGTCATATATCTATATGCTGGCACAGGATCATAGTAAAAAAAAGAGTTACAAGTACTAATAATTAATGTAACTAATAAATTAAGTTGATGTTGATGCTTCAATTAATTAAAGATGGCTTCATTTAATTTATATATATGTACAGAAATCATTTTAAACTTTTAACTTAACTTCCTTTTTTATTAAGATTTACATTTTATCAAATTTTAGATTGTACCATGAAAAAGATAACCAAACTCAGTAGTTATGTATAATCAAACTCAATAAACATGTATAATTAAACTTAATAGTCAAATATAGCAATAAATATTATTATAATCAAATTCAGTAAACACGTATAATTAAATTCAGTAGTCAAATATAGTACTGAACATCAGTATAATCAAACTCAATAAACATGTATAATCAAATTCAGTAGTCAAATATAACGCTAAACCTGAGTATAATCAAACTTAGTAAACATGAAAATCAAATTCAGTAGTAAAAAAATTGCTAACATGATAATCAAATTCAGTAAAAAAATTTTACAATCAATTATTTTTCTCCTTTCATTTTTTCATGAAATTGATAACCCTTTACTAGTTCCAAAATCTTAGTTTGGAAATTATTTTTTTGTTCTCTTTCTACTCATTTTGGTGCAGTCTTCTTTCGCATTTTTCAAAACTAACAAATTAAACAACCAAAATCCAATCAAATTCAAAAAGTAAAAAAGTTAAAATTCAATAACCAAATATCAAATATGCTATAATCAAACATGTTGTAATATCATATTTTAAAAGCTGAGCATAATCTAACAGACTCCAAACTATATCACAAAAATTCAGTTATAATCAAACATACTATAGATATCAACTATACTATAATATCATTTTTAAAAACTGAGCATAATCAAACTCATTCAGTATAATAATCAAACATACTCCAACTCATATCACAAAAATACAGTTATAATCAATTAATAGTCTACTAATAATCAAGAGCTCGAGGGAAAAAATAAAGAGAATTGACCTCCTATATTATCAGATTTCCAATAAATAAAGTTACTCAATAAAATTAAACAAAACAACTATACTATCAATCAATTATTAAAATTAGCATACTAAGACTTCAATTCAAAATCTTAACTTAAATATTTTTAGTATAATTTTTTTTTTGAGAGTACAAATTATGCACAACAAAAATTAATTTGTAGAAGCTCAAAATGAAAAAGGAAAATGCAATTGAAGAAGCTCATAGAAGCTCAAAATGAACAAGAAAAATACCGAAGAAGAAGCTGATAGAAGTACAAGGAATAGAAACTTACCTTGTAGAATTAAACAAGAAAAATGCAGTAGAAGAAATTTGCACTTGAGACAAAGAGCACCACGCCCGAGACAGAGGAAGAGAATCGCAACTGCGTTTGAAAGAGATCGAAGGAGAATCGTGCCACCGGAGAGAGAAAGGGAAGGAGAATCACCCTTGAAAGTGAGAATGAGGAAGGAGTCGCATCGGAGAGTGAGAATGAGAGTGATGGAAGAAGAAAGAGGAACAGTTGTTTCAGCACATGTAAAGAGTGAAAATGAGGTTGAAAGTGGAATTTTGATTTTTAATTTTTGAATTTTGTATTGTATACGTATACAAATACAATGGATGAAAATAGTGGTTGAAAGTGGTGTGCATGTAGCACAACTCAAATAAATAAATAATTTTTTGAAAAATTTTTTGTTTCAGTTTCAGATGGTTTATATTTATGAATTTTTTTTATTATGAAAGGGCCTAAGGCCTAAAAAAAAACTAAAAAACTACATTTTCATTACTCTGAAAAACAAAGTTCTTCTATCAACTTCTATCAATGGTGCCAGAAAAGGGAAGGGAAACAAAATGGTAGAGGCCTGGTGGGAGGTCGTGCTCATGCTTAGCAAGAGCATTAATGCTGAAGTTGGCTTCCCTCTGAAAGTGGTGGACTCTAAACTAGCTAGGACGTGTTTGTAGAACCCTGGTCACGCGAATGAGAGGCATGCAGCCATGGAGAGGGCTTGGGTCTCTCTACAGTAGCTTAACAGTGCAAGTAGAGTCTGTCTCCACTTTAACCTTACTCAGACCCATCTCAATTACAATTTTAGTTCCTATATTAGATTGTCCATAATTCAGGAATTACGATTGTAACTTTTCTAATATTCATCATGAAACTTGTAATGACTCTGCCATTTTCATCCTTGATAAGGCCATTACAGGATCCCGATTCAATTCCATGAATAAGAGATCTGTTAACATTGACTTTACATCATCCTTTTTCCGGCGATTTTCACTCCACTAGAATGGAGTTCATCAATCTAAGTGCTCTCTTGCTCTTTTTGATAAGCTCCATAACTTTCTCATAGTTCTTGGCAACACCTTTAATTTCTGAGATAATTTGCTGGAGGGGAAAGTATCTTGTTAGAAGATTAAATCATTTCATTTTCTCTAGATTATGTTGCAAGTGGTAAGAAAAAATGTGGGTCATGAAGTCCCATTTATGTTGAGAGGCCTTACTCAGGTTCTCCTCAAGGCCATCCATGAGGGTGTGTTTGAAGAAGGATTCTAGGAGGACTATAATTGGGCTGCTCATCCATACACTTCCGGCATATAAGTAGCCCTGAAGCACATGGATCAGACTCTCTACCTGGTTCGAACATCTCTATCAGCTATTATTGTCAGTAAGTCCTTTACTCCTTCTCTTAGCATTAGTTTATAATGCATTATGACATAATAGCCAAGAAAAGGTTTTTAGTTCTGAGGAACTCTAATCTTCCAGCAAAGACTATAAATCTACTCTGAATAATTTTTCTCTCTATAATAAGTATTATACGCAGTTTTGATTGAGAATTCACCTTGTGAGTTTAGTAGCAAACTGAGTGAATCAAGTCAGAGAGAGGGTTGAGAAGATTTAGCAGTGCAAATAAGATCAATCATGTTTTCTGGCACAAACCGAGCTATCTTCTCTCAATCTCAATCTCCCTCTGTTGTAGCATAATCTTCTAGTATCTCATTCTTCTTATCTTCCTAATTTGACTTAGAGCTAGTCCGCTAAGCATATTAATCCCTGGAATCCAGTGAGCTATCCAGAAATTAATTTGTTTTCCATCACCAATCCTTCAAACGAGATTCTTCTGAAATTGATCCAAAACCTTAACAATCACCTTCCACACATTAGAAAAAATTGTCTTTCTTACAACTTTAGGAATGGTACTGTCTCCAAACATATTTCGCTTTCATTGCCTTCATCCAAAGGGAGTGATTGTTGTGAACCAAACTTCAATCCAACTTCATGAGGAATATGTTATTAGTTTCCTGAGCTTTATGTAACCCCGGGCCTCCCATATCTTTTAGGTTATAAATTTTGTCCTAATTAATCAGATGAATCTTCTTATCATCAACGTTTGACCCCCAAAGAAAGTCTCTGTAGATTCTATCTATCTGGTTGCAAACTTTTTTCAGCATCTTCTTGGTCTACATCGTGTAGCTAGGTATGGTAGGCAGCACAGATTAGACAAGTATGCTTTTTCCTTCTAACAAGAAAGTACACATGTTCCATCTAAATAATTTCACTTGCATATTGTCTAGGATAGATTGAAAATGTTGTCTCCCGTATTTTTCATGAATGAGCAGCACGCCAAGGTACTTGCTAGGTTGCTGGTATGTGGTATACCAAGTTCTCTGCTGAGCTCTTCTCTAACCGTGTGACTCACAATTTTAGAGAAAAACATGCAAGACTTGGCAAGGTTGACTTTTTGTCCTGAAGCTTCACAAAGCACCTTAAGAGCTTCCTTAATGACTTGAATTTGGCCTCTATATGCTTTTACAAAAAGGACTATATCATCTGCAAAACAAAGATGAGACAAGTGAGGACCATTTCTAGCTAGTTTAATCGGTCTCTATTTTTCTGCTCAATAAGAGAATTAATTAAATGAGACAGCTTTTCAATGCATAAAACAAAAATATCCATCGAGGGAGAAGAGATAAAATGATGTATGACATTCACTATATTCTTTAGGATTCTAATATCATTTAAAGTCTCCTTGACAAATATCTAATTAGATGGTCGTAGGACTTTTTCAAGTCTATCTTAATCACCATAAGCCTTTTGCCCCTGCTTCTAGTCCTCATGGTGTGGATAACCTCTTAGGCCATCAAGATGTTGTTTGCACTAACTCTCCTTAGAACAAAGCTCACTTGAGTCCTAGAGACAATATAATTCATATTAGGTTTAAACCTCTTAGCAATAATCTTTGTAACAATCTTGTAATGAATGTTACATAAACTAATCAGTCTAAATTGTGCAAAATTATCCGGTGTGAAAATTTTTGGGATAATATAAATTAGGGTCTGATTCACTTCAGCTATATCCTCTGACCTCCGAAATATCGTTTGAACTCAATCCCATGAATGCTGAAAATACTTGACTAGAGTCGTCACTTCCTAATGCTTTCCATCACCCATGATAAAAACATGTTTCATTTCTTCATAAGTGACATTCCTGCTTAATAGAAACAGATCAACTTCGGCCAACCTAGGGAATTTACCTGCAATGGGAAAACCAGGTAAAATAACCAAATAATTTTATGGTGCATAAAGAGATTTAGAAAATGATACTCCTAGCTCTTTAATATCTTTCACATTATCAATCCACTCATCATTATTGTTCTTGAGAGAGGTTACATGATTCCTCCTCTGCTGCCAATAGCTTTCTTTCTGAATCACTAGTGATAGGTCCACATTTGATGATAAATGTTGGTTAAAATTAAGTGGATTTCATCATGTAAAACCACATTTATTCCCTTAAATAGCATGCTCCCTTAAATAGCATGTTTTTGTGTTTTCTTCCTAAATTGTGCTTAATTGTGAAAACATGCTCTTTTATGCTTAAATTAATCAATTTTATTCTATTTGAATTCCATTCGATACCTTGATATTTTTTATAAGTGATTTCAGGTGTAATAGGTAGGAATGACTTGATTATAATGGAAGAGAAGCATGCAAGTGGGAGGAAACATGAAGAAACAAAAGAGAAAAGCATTTCGAAGTGTGCGTGTGTAAGAATCGCGAATTAATTAACCGATTAATTAACGTAAATAATAATTCAATTGCCCAAATTAGGTTCTAAAAATCTAGAATGAGAATTTGAGGATTTAAATATGATTATTGGACTCAGTAGATTTTTCTGAGTCAGAAAATACATTTTCGGCGAAAAACCAAAAAAAACTGCAAATCGGCAGCTGAACCAGTCGAACCGGTTTAAATCTACTCGGTACTGTGCGAGAAAAAATTAAAATAGTAAAAAAACTTTAGAAAAATATTTAAAGTCGAAAACTGGGCATTAATTTTAAAGGTTTGGCCCAAAGTTAGGCTAAACGAACTAAAAATGCTAACGGATTGGATTGGGCTCAAGTTGGGCCCAAATCCAACATATATAACACCCCATTTAATGAACCGTTCAGCCACAAACACACAAACATAAGGGTTGAGTGGCTGAAGTGAAGAGGAGAAGAAGAGAGAAAGGGTACTATTCATTCATCACTTCCGGTGGCCATATCTCGAGCTACAATGCTCTGATTCGCGTGCCGTCAGCAGCTACGCGAAGTTTTTGCTGAGCCCATTAGTTCTATACCACTTATGTAGATAAGATCTTGAAATTTCCTGCCCAATTTTCTGCTCTTGTGAAATTCGAAAATTTGGTTTTGGTTTTGAGTGAAATCTTGTGATTTTGGGTGTTTAGGTACACTTTAGCACTTGATTCCTATCGGTTTTTGACCCAATCCACATTTGGTAAGGTGAGTATACTTGATCTCTTGTGATTTTGTGTATATATAAAACCCTAGGTTTGATTTATAGAATTTGTGTAATTTCTAGCTTGAAGTGGTGTTGTGTGGAAAATGTTGGTGACTTGAAAGTGGACTTGGTGGCTTGATTTAGTTTGAGAGCTCGTGGAAGTTTGGTGGAGGTCAATTTGGTGATTTAGTGCATATTGGGAATCGGCCAAGGTATGATTTCGGTTTCCTGTATGTAATATATAATATTTCTGGATACTTAGGCTAGTGACCCATAAGATAGGATTGAATTAGATTGGTTATTGAAATTGTTGTATGAGGATGTATGATGATTTGATGATTTGGATTGTTGATAAATTGCATTGTTGATATTGATAGTATGATATCGGAGATTGAGATTAAAATTGATTATAATGATTGTTGGTGATGGTGGAATGATATTTCATTAATGTGTTGGTTGGAAATATGAATGTATTATTTAGTTGATAATGGGAAATTGATGATTTCATAAGATGGAGTGGTGAGTTGGGGTATGAAAAATGGTAAAAATCTGATGTGGGATAAAATTAATGTGGTTTTGGTTGGTTTGAGTTGTGAAAGTTGGTGAAAACTGATTTTTAATAAAATTTGACGGGTCATAACTTGTGCCTCAGTTTTCAAAATTTGTTGAAATTTGTTTAGAATTAAAGTTCATGAAACGTCTTCAAGTGGATATAAAGTTTGTAAAATTTGGATTTTTGAAGAGGAAGTTATGATCATTCAAAGTTTGGTGTAAAAATATGAAATTCTATAATGTTGCAGAATTTTGTGATTTCTGGTTTGTGTGCGCACGCTGTACACCCTAATTACCCTAAGCCTTACCTCTAGCCGTAAAGCAAAGGTTAATCAGAGGTTACGATAGTCCTAAGGCTTATACATATTTATATATAGAAGGAAATAATATATTGTAGAAGCTTGATGAAAGATTATACTCAAAGACAGAATTACAAAAGCGTGAAACGTTCACACGAAACTAACGCATAAGATACAAGGTATAGGTATAAGAGAATAAAACATATATAAGTATAAGAATATAATAATCATAGGAAACTAGCCGTAGCTTACAGAGTTTAAGCCGACTAGTTACAAATAGAAAGATACAGAGTTTTAGAATTAAAACAACTTATACAACATATCTCTCAAATAAGCCTCTAAGGCCATAAAGATAAATATACAAAAGGTGAGAGAATACTACGCGAAAATAAAATAGAAATAAACAAGGAACAAACCATACTCCCCTCTGTCACCATATCCGCAATCTCACCGAAGTAGATTACGACCTACATCTGAAAAACAACAACAAAATATGGAATGACAGCCAGAGGTTCTCAGTATGATAACAGTGCCCAATGATGTAAGATGTAAGGCTCCGGGACGCTGAACGCAATCCTAGAACTTCACATCACATACGGATATTCAAGCTTAGAACAAAATAAATAAATATATAAAGAACTTAAACCATAAACCAAGTTATCTAAACTTAGGGAAATTCTAACTAATACTAATCACACCACTGTATCCCACAGCCTTCGCCAACTTAACCTCCGTACGATCCCATCGCCACCGCCTATCTAACCTACTCAGCACCAAACAATCATAATTAATGCAAACAAGTAAAACAAAGATCATATTCATATACAACAAGTAGTTCAAGAAGCAGTTAGGCATGTTATACAATTAGGCAAACTCAAGTAAACAAAGCAAGCAAGCATATAGAAGATGCACATGATGAATGTCTGCCCTATTGGCTGTGATATTATATGTCGGTTATATTGCCAAGCCTGACAGAAAATCCGGTCGACAATTCCCAGATTAGTCTCTCTATTGCGCATAAGGAGGAATAATTCCGAGGGATAAGTGCCCTACCACTTTCTCCTTTCAGAGGAAAACATTCCGAGGGAGTGTGCCCTACCACCTTCCTCTGGTTGTCGCATAATTTCGTGGGTTAGTGGCCTACCACCTTGCAATCAGAGAGAAATCGCATTTTCAGGAGGAATAATTCCGAGGGATGAGTGCCCTACCACCTTCTCCTTTCAGAGGAAAATATTCCGAGGGAGTGCGTGCGCACATACCAGAAATCACAAAATTCTGCAACTCTGCAGAATTTCAGATTTCGACACCAATATTTGTATGATCATAACTTCTTCTACAAAATTCCAAATTTTACAAACTTTATATCAAATCGAAGGGTTTTCAATAATCTTTAATTCTAAGCTAAATTCAATAAATTTTGAAAATCGAGGCAAAAGTTATAACCAGGCAAAGTTCACCAAAAATCCATTTTTACCCAAAACTTCATAACCTCAATTTTAACCAACTCTCAATCCAAAATCACTTATCCGACATTCAAAATAGTCCCAAGGTACCTAAACCATATTCATATACCTTTTCTTCAATCCATAACTTAGCAACACATAAAGATCATCAATTTCATAAACCAATTTCTACTTGTAAACTCAATTCTCAACAATTTACATCACGAACTATCCTCCCACTATACTCTATCAACATCAATAAACTCCATCAATCATTAACAATCCTCAAAAATCATCATTACCCAATTCACACATCCCCATCAATATCATCAATAATCATCAATAATACCAACAACTCTCAACAACCATAACAAATATCAACATTTAATATCTCAATTTATCAACTCCTTAAATACTCATCTCCAATTACCAACAACATTAATGTTTAACATCAATCATTAACTATATCAACAAACCTTCATCAATAACAATAAATCTCACATTCATTAATAACCTTCCTAATCATTAAAATGCCAACAATCATTATCAAATCATATAATCATTATCATTATTATTCCAATTCCTTCAACACAACACCACTACAACACCAATCCATCCACATCAACAACACCAATCATCAATTTTCTCATCAACATCATAATCAAACTCTAACATACACAATTCATGAAATCTTCAGCTCAATTCACATGCCACATACATAATTCAATCCTATCTTAAGGTCAACTAGTCTAAGTATTCAGAAACATTACATATTACATAAAGAAAACCGAAACTATACCTTAGCCGATTTCCAAATGCACCAAACACCAAAATGAAGTCACCAAGCTTGATCCAAAGCCTCAACCAACTCCAACAAACACCAAAGCTCAACTAACAACACATATATCACCAAAAATCAAAACCTAGAAACAACAACATACAACACTACAAAAGTTCATGAGCAACTCACCCTGTCCAAAGATGATTGGGGCAATTTCCAACAATTACCCGCTACTAAAGATCACCTAAACAACTAAAACCACAAAACTTGCTCAAAAACTAAACCAAAAAATGTGCAGAAAATTAGGGCAGCAAATTGGGACTTGAGCTTCAAGTTCTTACAAGGTTTTCTAGGATAAAAGCATAGAGCTCGACAAAAGCTTCAAGTGGCCGCAAATGACTTGTCAATCGGAGGTCCATAGCTCAAGTTATAGCTCCTAAAAGGTGGAGGTGAATAGTAACACCACCCCTTCTCTTCTCTTCTCTTCTCCCAAAACCGCGTGGCTCTCTCTCTTTTGGCTAGAAATAAGCTCAAAGCTCATTTATTGAGCTTATATATGTTGGGCCTTAGGCCCAACTTGGGCCCGGCTCAACCCGTTAGCGTTTTTTTACCCGTTTGACCCACTTTGCGCCTAAACCTTTAAGATTAGTGTCCGATTTTCAATTCTAAATTATTTTTATCCTTTCAAAACAATAAATCAATTTCCCAAAATACGCAGACTGGACAGACTAGAGCCGGTACTGCCGGCTTAAGCGCTAGTATGCATTTTTAGAAAAACCTTTCGAAAGAAAATACATTTTCCAAATCAGAAAAATTCATGGAAATCAAACTTCACCTTTTTATTTTCAAATTAAAACTTCTAAATTTTGAATCTATTCCAAACACCAAAATTATTATTTTTATAAAAATGGTTTTGCGTGAAAAATTTGGGTTCTTACACACGCACAGCCTTGTGCGCACGCACAGCCTTGTGCGCACGCACAGCCTTGTGCGCGCACACACCCATGTGATTTTTCAAACCTGTGCGCACACACAGACTTGTGCGTATGCACACACAGGGGAAAGCCTTCGGTTGAGAGCGCTAGCACAACCTGTGCGCACACATAACCAATGAAGTTTTACAACCTGTACGCACGCACACGTTGGAAGGTGCGTTCTGTTGAGGGCATTCGCCTGCCTTGTGCGAGCGAACATAATTATGAAATTTTGCACTTGTGCGCATGCACATATCTATGCGTACGCACACTTTTTGAAAATTTTCCTGGGCGTGCGCACGCGCATGCCCTGTTTTTCAACTAAAACTTTATTTTCAACTATTTCACCTTCCCAACAAGTTTGTGAGCTTTTGTGACACCATTTTAAGACTCTTGGGCTTGTTTTTGGGTATCTAAACATGGAAAGGTCCTAGAAGATTGTATTTGGTATTTCTTTGAAAAGTTAGAGAACGGAGGCTTAGGTTTTTGGCGTAATGAGAATGGATTTAGTGGAGTGAAAATTGAGAAAGATGTATGAATTGAGAAATTGATGAACTATTGAGTTCGGAATGAAAATGTTGAATTCACAGTGGTTGAGATGAGTCGAGGACTCGGAATGAAATGATGGATCCATGTTATACTGAAAAATGTTTTCTGAAAACCACTGATGTATCATTTTTATATTGAGATTGTTGAGACGCTATGCGCCCAGTAGAGACGGCGGTTGAATCCCTCCTGTCGAGGTAGCAACGGCAGCATAAGGGTGGTGGTTCGTCCTGCTTGCATTGAGATGTGACATCCGTGGCAAGAGTATCCTGCTCGAATCCCTTCGGATCAATAGAGTGTGCAGGCACAAAATCCTGGACGGTGTTCTGAGCACCATATCTCGGGGGTTCCCAATGATGATTTCAAAGGGCGACATCTCCATGGAAATTTGTCGGGTTGGCAGTTGAACCGATAATTGATATCACAGCCAATAAGACAAGCATTCATCATATGCATCTTCTATCTGTTTGTTTGCTTTACCGACTCGTAATTGATTGCCTAAGTGTATAACATGCCTATTTGCCTACTTGAATTACTTTCCATTTATGTCTATACTTGTGTTTTACTTGCATTGATATTATTTGTGCTTTCTTCTGGGATTGAGTAGGTTTGGAAGGCGGTGGCAATGGAATCGCAAGGAGGATAGGTTGGTGAAGGCTGTGGGACAGCGGAGAAATGTTAGCTTAGAAAATCCTTTAAGTTAGATCACCCTTTTTATCAATATGGTTTTAAGTTATGCTTTACGATTTTAGCTATGCTTTAAGATGAATCTTGTGATGGATATGAAGTTCTAGGATTGCCTCTGGCATTCTGAGGTCTTATATCTTACATCACTGGGCACTGTTACCATACTGAGAACCTCCGGTTCTCATACCATATTCTATTGTTGTTTTTCAGATGTAGGTCACAACCCACCTCGGTGAGTTGTTCTGATGGTGACAGAGTGGAGGATCCTGGATACATTTTGGATGTCTTTTGTTTATTTTATTTATATCTCTCACTTTTATATTTTACTTTGCCTAGATGCTTGCTTTGAGAGAAAAACTTGTATAAGCTGTTTTAATCCTTAGAATCTGTATGGTCTGTATATAGCTAGCTGGCTTAAACTCTGCGAGTCGTGGCTAGATTCTTATGCTATTATACTCTTATATTCGGTTATATCACATCTACATCGTGTGCGTTAAGTTGTAGCTTCGTGTGAACGTTTTGCATTTTTGTAATTCTCAATTTTTGAGCTTATTTCTTCATCAGAATTTTAGAGTTATTATTTCTTTCTATATATATTTATGAATAAGCTTTAGGATTATCGTGACCTCTGATTTACTTTTGCTTTACAGCTAGAGGTAAAGCTTAGGGTAATTAGGGTGTTACAGCATGCATACAACCTCTTGTGCATACGCACAAGTACCAGCGCGTGACTTCATTAAAAAGTCATGTGGCTTGCGAATTGGAGGCTTTGGAGGCCCAAATCTGATGGCCTAGAGCTCATATGGAGGGGGCTACACTCGAGGAAACATACCATATCATTAGTAGTAGTATTAGATAGTTTTAGGAGGCTTTAGGTTTTAGTTTTCTCTTAGTTTTTCTCTCAACTTTCTTAAGGTTTTATTAGGGTTTACATTGCAAAGTGCTATTTCCATTTTTGATCTTGGATTCTAGCTTGCCTCCATTGTAAGTATTACTTAATTTTCTCTTTAATTACTACACTTGAGCTACACTTTCTTATAGTTAAAGACATTTTGTTAATATATACATATTTTTGCATCTTTGAATTCTAGTTGACGAACTTGATGATTTTTTATTATTATATGTTTGTTTGAGTTACTAGTGTTGATTTTTATCATTTGTGGTTCATAGTTTTTATTATTTTCCCAATTTGGCCATGTTTTATGATTATGCCCACCAAGTGTTTGTCGAAATGTCAATTTTTATTATGAGGTAAATTTTCACTCCTTGGCTTGGGAGAAATGAGCATATGGGATACTAGAGTTGTAATGTCCAACATTTAGTGATAATTCATGGATTGTTAATTGTTCTTGTTTCCACTAAAGCTAGCTTTTTATTAAGGTAATTAGTAAGTTAGTTAGGATTTGTGGATTAAGAACAACTATGCTCACTTGACTTACTCTTCGATGTTAAAGGTTAACTAAGTAAGATTGATCCATCATAATTGTCATAGTTGTGGTTATGACAAGGAAAGGATTCCCTAGCTCATCCCAAGCCAAGGTTTCATTTATGTTTGGAACCATATACTCCAATTATTCCAAAACTTTACTTGTTCATATTACATAGATAGTTCTTTAATTTGTTTATTGGTTCATTAGTTACAATTTTGATTGTTAATTCTTTTATTCCTTTAATTGTTTGCTTCATTATTAAAAAATTCCTTTGATTTTCACAACCAAAATTGTGCGCTCTCGGTCACTAGTTCCTAGGGAGAACTGACGAACGGGATTCTTGTGTGGTCTAGAATTTTACAAATAAATTCTCGTTGCAAGTATGGTATCTAAACCAACAAGAATCCTTTCGTACAAAAATTTGGTTGTCACAAGTAACAAACCCAATAAAAATAAGCCGAAGTATTCAAACACCGGGTCGTCTCTCAAGGAATTGCAGGGAAGTATGCTTATAATTGGTTATGGAAAAGTGTGTTTTGGGGATTTGGATAGGAAACAAGAAAAGTAAATGGCAGTGGAAACAAACTAACAATTATAAAAGCTCTTGGCAAGGTATGAGAATTGGAAGTTCTATCCTAGTTGTCCTTATCCATAGTGATGAGAATTGTTCATTACTCCCACTTAGTTAACCCTTAACAATGAAGGAAAGTCAAGTGGACTAATTAATTTGATTCCTCAAGTCCTAGTCAACTCCTAAGGAAAGACTAGCTTTAGAGAGATCCAAATCAACCAGCAACTTTCAATTATCAATCAAGAAAGGAGTTTGATAACTCAAGTGTCACCAATTACTCAACCAAAGCCAAGAGATTCAAATTCAACAAATGGAGAAGCAAGCAATAAACATTAAATACCTCAAATTGCAATTATAAGAGAAATCAAATCTAACATGAGAATTCATAAATTAAAGTATTAGAATAAATAAAAGTAGAAGAGAAACTGGTACACGAAAATGCAATCTCAATGGCGCCAACAACTTGGTACGCACAATTGTAATCTTAACTCTTTTTCACAACTTCGCACAATTAACCAGCAAGTGCACTGGGTCGTCCAAGTAATAAACCTTACGTGAGTAAGGGTCGATCCCACGGAGATTGTCGGCTTGAAGCAAGCTATGGTCATCTTGTAGATCTCAGTCAGGCGGATTCAAATGGTTATAGAGTTTTGATAATTAAAAGATAAATAAACATAAAATAAAAATAGAGATACTTATGCAATTCATTGGTAGAAATTTCAGATAAGCGTATGGAGATGCGTTATTCCTTTTTCAATCTCTGCTTTTCTACTGCCTTCATCCAATCCTTTATACTCCTTTCTATGGCAAGCTGTATGTTGGGTGTCACCGTTGTCACTGGCTACTTCCCGTCCTCTCAGTGAAAATGGTCCTCTACGGTTTCTGTACGACGGCACATCAGATCCAAGCCATCATCTTAGCAATTTCAGAAGCAGGATGTATCTCACGGAGGCCTCAGATGCAATCCATTATTCTCCATCCAGAGGGACAAAGCCAAACACGCACCGAGCCTATTAGGGATCAAGCAAGGAGATCGAGAGAAGCCTTTGCAACTACATGGAAAGATTCAACAAAATATGTCTGGCCATACAAAGTCTGGCAACAGAAGTAGCTATCAGGGGCCTCATCAATGGTCTACGAGAAGGACCTTTTAGCCACTCAATATCCAAGAAGCACCCAAATATCTCTAAACAAGGTACAAGAACGAGCAGAGAAGTACATCAATATGGAGGAAAACTCTCGACTAGGAGAGATCTCAAAAACCGAACATTCCTACTCCTCTCGAGATAAGGATAAAGAGTCCAAGAAAAAAGAAGATCAACATAGAGAAAAGCCTAGAAAAGATCACAATTACACCCCTTCGGGTGTCTCTTGTGGATGTCTACTGAGAAATATGCAATACTGAGAAGATCCCACCACCTCGCCCAATCCAAAACCAAAGAGGTCGGACGCTGATAGCGCGAAATTGTGATCAATACTTTTCACAAATCAAATAATCCCCGGTAATGAATCCAAAAACTTGGTGTTCAATACCATGGCATAAACACAACTTCGCACAACTAACCAGCAAGTGTACTGGGTCGTCCAAGTAATAAACCTTACGCGAGTAAGGGTCGATCCCACAGAGATTGTTGGTATGAAGCAAGCTATGGTCACCTTGTAAATCTTAGTCAGGCAAACTCAAATGGGTATGGTGATATGCGAATAAAATATAAAGATAAAGATAGAGATACTTATGTAATTCATTGGTAGGAATTTCAGATAAGCGTATGAAGATGCTTGTCCCTTCCGTCTCTTTGCTTTCCTACTGTCTTCATCCAATTCTTCCTACTCCTTTCCATGGAAAGCTTAAGCAAGGGTTTCACCGTTGTCAGTGGCTACCTCCCATCCTCTCAGTGGAAATGTTCAACGCACCCTGTCACGGCACGACTATCCATTTGTCGGTTCTCGATCAGGCCGGAATAGAATCCAGTGATTCTTTTGCGTCTGTCACTAACGCCCCGCCCTCAGGAGTTTAAAGCACGTCACAGTCATTCAATAATTGAATCCTACTCAGAATACCACAGACAAGGTTAGACCTTCCAGATTCTCTTGAATGCCGCCATCAGTTCTAGCCTATACCACGAAGATTCCGGTTAAAGAATCCAAGAGATATTCACCCAATCGAAGGTAGAACGGAGGTGGTTGTCAGTCACACGTTCATAGGTGAGAATGATGATGAGTGTCACGGATCATCACATTCATCAAGTTGAAGAACAACTGATATCTTAGAACAAGAACAAGCGGAATTGAATAGAAGAACAATAGTAATTGCATTAATACTCGAGGTACAGCAGAGCTCCACACCTTAATCTATGGTGTGTAGAAACTCCACCGTTGAAAATACATAAGAACAAGGTCTAGGCATGGCTGAATGGCCAGCCTCCCAGTGATCTAAGATAGCATAAGAACAAAGGTAGCTACCCAGATGTCTCAATACAATAGTAAAAGGTCCTACTTATAGAGAACTAGTAGCCTAAGGTTTACAGAGATGAGTAAATGACATAAAAATCTACTTCCGGGCCCACTTGGTGTGTGCTTGGACTGAGCAATGAAGCATTTTCGTGTAGAGACTCCTCTTGGAGTTAAACGCCAGCTTTGGTGCCAGTTTGGGCGTTTAACTCCCATTCTTGTGCCAGTTCCGGCGTTTAACGCTGGGAATTCTGAGGGTGACTTTGAACGCCGGTTTGGGCCATCAAATCTTGGGCAAAGTATGGACTATCATATATTGCTGGAAAGCCCAGGATGTCTACTTTCCAACGCCGTTGAGAGCGCGCCAATTGGGCTTCTGTAGCTCCAGAAAATCCACTTCGAGTGCAGGGAGGTCAGAATCCAACAGCATCTGCAGTCCTTTTTAGTCTCTGAATCAGATTTTTGCTCAGGTCCCTCAATTTCAGCCAGAAAATACCTGAAATCATAGAAAAACACACAAACTCATAGTAAAGTCCAGAAAAGTGAATTTTAACTAAAAACTAATAAAAATATACTAAAAACTAACTAGATCATAATAAAAACATACTAAAAACAATGCCAAAAAGCGTACAAATTATCCGCTCATCAGACGCGTTGAGGGTCCACCTCACACCGAAGAGGTCAGACGCATTGAAGGTTCACCTCACACCAAAGAGGTCGGACGCGTTGAAGGTCCACCTCACCCCAAAGAGGTCGGACGCGTTGAGGGTCCACCTCACACCGAAGAGGTCAGACGCATTGAAGGTTCACCTCACCCCAAAGAGGTCGGACGAGTTGAAGGTCCACCTCACCCCAAAGAGGTTGGACGAGATGAAGGTCCACCTCACACCAAAGAGGTCGCAAGAGTTGAACGTCTCACGCCAAAGAAATTGGACGAGTCGGACGAGTTGAGTGTCTCACGCCAAAGAGGTCGGACGAGTTAAACGTCCACTTCACACCCCTGAGAGACATGTTCGTGGAGGATTCACAGGAGGAGGGATCTCTAAATCATCTCGCAAAAGACACCTCAAAGAGGAATATTAAGGAAGGGAGATGTTCCGAGGGAATGTTCCGAGGGTTACCTGAAACTGTAGGTCGATCTCGGACGAGATCTTCTGTACTGGTCGGAGCTGTTGTGTCCGACTTGTTGATGGTGGCTGGAGCCGCCGTGTCCGACTTGTTGGACTTGGTGGTGGTGCTGATCCTTCGTCCCCGGAGGGTGGGGGGTACCTGCAAGGGACTCCGATGCTTAAGTTAGCAAGGGTATTAAGCAGGTATTGAGTAGAATCAGAGTATGAGTTATACCTGGGTGCTCCAGTGTATTTATAATGGTGAGGAGTGACCTCTCTGGAGATAAGATAGTTATCTTATCTTATCTTATCTTATCTTTGAGTGAGGTCATCTTATCTTTAGGGGAACCGCCTTTATTTTTTTGGGCTTTGGCTGCCTTTAGACTGGGCTGTGTTCCTTCATTTTGGGCATGCTTTGGGCTCCTTTGGCGATTTGGCCGAGCTCTTTGAGAAGAGGTCGGGCATTGGCCGAGCTCTTTGAGAAGAGGTCGGATAGTCTGACCTGAAGAGTTCGGTCGGCTTGTCGCTAAACATCCCGGGTCGGACAGCTTGATCCAGGGTATGAACAGTGCCCCTGCTTGAGTTCGATCTTTCCATGAGATCGTGCTTTTCAGAGCTTCGATCTATTTGGAAGTAGTGCTCAAGCATCTATCTTGCTTGTTTCTTCATTGCTTTGCAATCTTGCAGATTTTCTAGAGGTTTGGTACTTCACAGTCCAACCTCTTTTGAGTGGTAGCGTGGGTTTTCTACCCTTGCCTTCTGGATCACGCCTTGCTTTAAGTTTGTATTAACAACCCTCTGCTTTGGCAAAGTTGTCCTTGCGGCTTGATATCCGGACTTTTAGTGATTTGTCCAATGAATTTTTAATGTTCTTTATATAGAACCTTTTTTTAGTCTTGGATGATGTTCGTAGCCCTGTTTGAGATTGTGCCTTCTTTGAGTGGAGTTGTATCCTTTTTGGCTAAGCGCATTTGAGCCTTAAGTTGTTTCCCAACCTTTTGGCTTGTTCTTTTTTGAAGTCGTACTTGTGCCTCTTCTTTAGCTGACGTCGACCTGTATGACTTTGCCCCTGCTTGAGTTCGGACTTTTCCGTGAGACCGTGCTTTCAGAGTTTCGATCTCTTCGGGGAAGTCGAGCTCAAGCATCCTGACTTTGGTCGATCTTTGAGTAGTTTCTCCTTGTGCGAGTCTGGTATTGCCCCTTTTACTTTGTTGAGGGGACTTTTCAGCCTTCTTCCGACTTGTTTGTCTTTGCTGTTCGGGCTTTTTAGTCATAATCCAACAACTTTTTAGGTAGTGTTCCGATGGGGAACCTTTTTATAGTTTGTTTGGATGACTTTTTAGCTCTGTCTTTGAGGCTGTGCTTTTCGCTTTTTAAGTAGTGTCTTTTTTCAAGACTTCGTACCTTTTAGCAAAACATTCCTGGCCTTCCTCTGGCCGTTTGTGAGATGTCTTTGTCCGTTTTTGTGGATCTTTGTAGAGTGTCGGTACTTTGTTGTCCGACCTTTTTTGATCACTTCTGATTTTGTCCACTTTCTGCTTGGTCGAGGTGGTCCTTGGGGCTAATTTGTCCGATGACCTTTTAGTGTTTTCGTAGAACACTTTTTAGTCATTCTGAACAATTTTGATAGCCTTGTCGTGGAGCCGTGGCTTTTTGGGCGGAGCTATGTCCGTTTTAGCGCACGTTTTTCGTTGGTCCGACTTCTTCTTGTCGGTCCAAGCTGTAGCTTTCGTTGGTCCGACTTCTTCTTGTCGGTCCAAGCTGTAGCTTTCATTGGTCTGACTTCTCCTTGTCGGTCCAAGCTGTTGCTTTCGTTGGTCCGACTTCTTATTGTCGGTCCAGCTGTAGCTTTAGTTTGGTCCGACTTCTTCTTGTCGGTCCAAGCTGTAGCTTTCGTTGGTCGGATTTCTTCTTGTCGGTCCAAGCTGTAGCTTTAATTGGCTCGGGCTGACTTCTTCATGTCGGTCTCTTCTAAGTTACTTTTGTAATCCTCTTTCTTGGACCTTGTCAGATCTCTTTCAGGGATTACTTTTATAACTTGTTTGTAGGAGGTCGTCGTCTTCTTTCTAAGTTATTTTTGTAATCCTCTTTCTTGGACCTTTGCCAGGTCTCTTTCAGGGATTACTTTTATAACTTGTTTGTAGGAGGTCGACTTCTTTACGTCGTCCTCTTTCTAAGTTATTTTTGTAATCCTCTTTCTTGGACCTTTGTCAGATCTCTTTCAAGGATTACTTTTATAACTTTGTTTTGTAGGAAATCGACTTCGTTAGGTCGATCTCTTTCCAAGTTATTTTTGTAATCCTCTTTCTTGGACCTTTGTCAGGTCTCTTTCAGGTATTACTTTTATAACTTTGTTTTGTAGGAAACCGACTTCATTAGGTCGATCTCTTTCTAAGTTAAAGTAATCCTCTTTAATAGGGTTGGCCAGACCTCTTTCTAGGGTTTACTTATAACTTGGGTTGACTTGGTCCGACTTCTGAACGTCGGCCAGTCTTTAAGTTATTATTTTAGCTATCCGTAAGACCTCGTCAGGTTCTTTTTTGGATTGCTTTCGATAACTTCTTACATTTATCTGTGTTCATCTTTGCCGATTTTTAGAAAGTGGTTGGCATCTTTAGATCGTCTTTTGGGTGAATCGCGTTTTCACCTTTATCGGACGGTTATCATTATCGTGATTGTGCAGTGAAATTGTTTTTCACTTTCTGCCGATCTGTTGCTTTATAATCGGACGATGAATACTTCAGATTAATGCGTCTTGATTGAGCAGTGAATTTGGTTTCCACTTTGTCGACCTTTGTCGAAATCAAACGATGAATTCGGTTTTCCTCGTGGTCGGGCGGTGAAGTTGGTTTTCACCTTGCCGACCTGTCACTTTGTAATCGGATGATGAATTTGGCTTTCATCTTGCCGACTTTGTCGTGATTGGGTGGTGAATTTGGTTTTCACCTTGCCGACCTTTGTCGAAATCAAACGATGAATTCGGTTTTCATCGTGCTCGGGCGGTGAAGTTGGTTTTCACCTTGCCGACCTGTCGCTTTGAAATCGGACGATGAATTTGGTTTTCATCTTGCCGACTTTGTCGTAATCGGGCGGTGAATTTGGTTTTCACCTTGCCGACCTTTGTCGTGATCGGGCGGTGAATTTGATTTTCACCTTGCCGACCTGTCGTAATCGGACGTCTTTGGTAGGAAACTTTTTAGGGAATCTGCGAACTTTTAAACAATAAAATGAAGATATGAATAAGAGTGTGTACATGTTAGTGCTTACCCTTCTAGGTCGGGCAATCTTTTAGATCTCGGTCTGGCGCCTTTTGCAGGCATGCCATGACCTTGGTAGCTCTCGCCCCTCGAGGTCGGACACTTTGTGGTGACTTTTCCCCAGTACTTCCTGTTCATACCCTAGGTCGAGCTGTCCGACCCGGGATGTTCTACAAGCAAAGCGACCGACCTCTTGAGGTCAGGACAAACCCGACCTCTTCTCAAAGAGCTCGGCCAAATCACAGGAAAGCCCAAACAAAGGGCCCAAATAGAGGAACACGCCCCAAATCCTAAGTCGGCCCAAGCCTACAGAGAGAAGGGCGGTTCCCTTAAAGATAAGATGACCTCACTTAAAGATAAGATAAGATAAGATAACTAACTTATCTTATCCACAGAAGGCCACATCTCACCATTATAAATACACTGGAGCACCCAGGTATAACTCATACTCTGATTCTACTCAATACCTGCTTAATACCCTTGCTAACTTAAGCACCGGAGTCCCTTGCAGGTACCCCCCACCCTCTGGGGACACAGGATCAGCACCACCACCAAGTCCAACAAATCGGACACATCAGTTTCGACCGTCGTACACCCGCCGGACACGTCGGCACCGACCAACACAGAAGATCTCATCCGAGATCGACCTACAGTTTCAGGTAACCCTCGGAACACTTTCGTGACTTGGCAGGGTCCTTTCCAATTAGCTACTAGCTTTCCCTCTCCCGGTCAACTTGTTCTGCCCTCATTTTGGATTAAGATGAGGTCATTATTGGCGAACCTTCTCTTTACTACCTTTCGATTGTACCTTAAGGCCATGCGACGTTTTAACGTTTCTTTCCTGATCCGAGCTCTTTTTCGGACTTCTGGGAGTAGGTCGAGCTCTTCCCTTTGAAGTTGGGAGTTTGGCTTTTTCGTTGTAGAGGATCGTTTTGGGAGATCCTTCTTCGATCTCTACTAGGATCATTACCTCCACTTTGCGAGTCAATTGGAAGGGTGATTCCTTTGTGGTGGAGTGTAGAGTTGTCCGATATGCCCATAGAACTTGTTGGAGCTCTTCTGGTGGGGCTATATTTTTGATGTAAAGCTTTGACTTTGTAGTTGGGATTTTGCTCTGAAGAACTTTGGTTCATTCTGCAAAAAGCTTGCGTCTTTGATCGTTTGTTATGACTTTTCTTTTGTCATTCGCCTTTGAGAAGAATGTGGGCTTTTAGGGTTTTGTTGCTGTTCCTGTTTCTTTTCATCGTTGCCTGACTCCTTTTGTATAAAAGTTCTAGCTTTTGTTTTGACCTTTTGTCTGAGAGGTGTTTGGACTGTTTGGGTATAGATTGTCGGCTTCTCTTCTCTGTGTTCTTGCCCTGTTGTTGCCTCCAAGGGTGTCCCTGGACTTTCGTGTGAGTCATGGAGTTTTTCTTTTACTGTTGTATCTGACATCTGATGTTTTGCTTTTATTGTCCAAGTTATTTCCTTATTTGTCTGAGTTGTTTGGTAATAACCCCATGGTTGACCTATGTCTTCTTGAAAAAATATTGCTGAGATGTCTACTAAGATCCCGGACGGCATGTCTGATTGACTGGATTCCATAGTTTTAATGCGTGTTACTATGGCTGACCCTGAGTACTGTGTGCGACTTAGGAGGTTCCGTAGAATTTGTAGGGATAGGGATGAGGAGAAGAATTATGAGCTGGTGTCGCCAGACTCTGAGGAGAGGGTTTGTTTTCCTTCCTTGTTGTGGTCTTGTAATGTAGCCTGGATGAGGCTTCTATTATTGCCCCCTGGTTTAGTGTTGGCTGGTTTTGAAAGTGCATCAGCTCGGGCATTCTGCTCCCGAGGTATGTGTCTGATAAACCCCATTTGTAGGGTTTATCTTGTATTGATTTTAGGGGATTTTATAACCTTTTACCCACATTTATTCACTGAAATAGCATGGTTTTGTATATTCTCCTTTAATTGTGCTTAAGAGTGAAAACATGCTTTTTAGGTCTTAAAATAAATAAATTTAATTCACCTTGATTCCATTAGATGCCTTGATATGTTTGTTAAGTGATTTAAGGTTTAGGAGGAAAATATTGGATCAAGGGAATGAAGAAAGAAAGCATGAAAAGTTGGAGAACTCATGAAGAAATGAAAGAACCGGAAAGTTGTCAAGCCGACCTCTTCGCACTTAAACGACCATAACTTGAGCTACATAGGTCCAAATGATGTGGTTCCAGTTGGGTTAGAAAGCTAACATCCGGGGCTTCGAAACTATATAAGATTTGCCATAGTTGCTACATGTATGGTGGCGCGCACACGCATAGTGCGCGCACGCGCCGTTGCTGCCACCTGGTTCACTTAAAGCAAAACGTGGCCAGCGATTTTAGAAGTCTTGTGGGCCCAATCCAACTCATTTCTGATGCTATTTAAGCCAAGGATTGAAGGGGGAATGAACATACTTTCATACTTTAGAAGTTAGTTACCATTAGTCATAGTTTAGTTCTAGAAGTAGTTTCTAGAGAGAGAAGCTCTCACTTCTCTCTAGGATTAGGATTAGGATTAGGCTTAGTTCTTAGATCTAGATTTCAATTCGCCTTCTTCTACTTCTATCTTCTCAATTCCTTGTTGCTACATTCATCTTCTTCTATTCTTTTGTTGTAATATTCTTTATGTTGTTCTTGTGTTTTTGTTGTAGATCTACTTTTGTTTCTTCTACTTTCTTCCAATTCAATTCAAGGTACTTCATAATAGATGTGTTTCTTTTGATTGTTGTTATTAATTCTTTTCAATAATTGTTGTTAGATTCTACTCTTGTTATCAATTTACTATGCTTTTCTTTTGTACCCTCCAAGTGTTTGATGAAATGCTTGGTTGGATTTTAGAGTAGAATTTTATACTCTTGGCTTGGAAAGGTAACTAAGGAACTCTTGAGTTACTAATGTCCAAGTAATTGATGATTGGGAGCCATTTACTCTAGTTCTCACTAATTGAATTAGTGGAGAGTTAGGACTTATGGACTAGGATTGATATAGCTCATTTGACTTTCCTTTACTACTAGTTAGAGGATGATTTAATGAGATTAATCCTTGCCAATTCTCATATTGTGGTTAGTGATTAGGATAGAAATCCTTGACCACCAACCCTTACAAGACCTTTTTAGGCCTTAGTTTACTTTCTTGCCATTTATCTTTCATGCTTCATATCAAAACCCCAAAATAACTCACAACCAATAACAAGACACTCTATTGTAATTCCTAGGGAGAACGACCCGAGGTTTGAATACTTCGGTTTATAAATTTTAGGGGTTTGTTTTAGTGACAAACAACTTTTTGTATGAAAGGATTAGTGATTGGTTTAGAAACTATACTTGCAACGAGAATTCATTTGTGAAATTCTAAGCCGTCAAAAATCCAATCATCAGTGTCGGACTTCATATTCCCCGAATTGTCCGAGCTGTTGGTACTGGCTGATTTTGAAAGTGCATCAGCTCGGGCATTCTGCTCCCGAGGTATGTGTTGGACTTCATATTCCCCAAAATGTCCGAGCTGTTTTCTGTTTTTGTCCAGGGTCCCTCGAATTGTCCGAGCTGTTCTCTAGTTTTGTCCAGGGTCCCCCGAATTACCCGAGGTATGTTTTCATGGTGGGATCCTCAGCTTGGTTGCTCCCTTCTATTTGTGAGGTGACTACTTGTGAATCACTGGACATGGTAAGCTCCTACCTTCTTAGCTAGCCTTAAACCAGCGAGTAGTGCCTCGTATTCAGCTTGGTCATTTAGCTTGATTTGGCTTCCCTGATCGCTTTATATAATTACGCCTGCACCACTCCCGGTTTTATTTGAAGAGTCGTCCATGTAGGGTTTCCATTTTGTAGGATTTCCCGGGGTGTCAGTGTACTCTGTAATAAAGTCTGCCAGATACTGTGATTTGATGGTTGTCTGAGCTTTATGTCGAAGATCAATTTCGGATAACTTGACTGCCCATTGTAGAATTCTTCCTGCTAAGTCTATTTTCTGTAGGATGCCTTCTATGGGTTGGTTGGTCCGAACTCTGATAGTGTGAGCTTGAAAGTATGAGTGGAGTCATCGAGAGGTGAGTATGAGGGCGTAGGCGAACTGCTCTATCTCTTGATAGTTTAGTTCGGCCCCTTGTAGAGCCTTGATGATGAAGTAGACGGGTTGTTGCCCACTTTTGTCTTCTTTAACTAGTGATGAGGCTATTGCCAGACTTCCCACTACGAGGTATAATATGAGCTTTTCACTTTCCCTTGGTTGGGTAAGAATGGGTGGTTGCCCCAAGAATTTTCAAAATCTCGGAAGGCTTGTTTGCACCCCGTAGTCCTATTCAAACCTCTCTCCCTTCCTTAATATACCTCTTTGAGGTGTCCTTTGCGAGATGATTTAGAGATCCTTCCTCCTGCAAATCCTCCATGAACATGTCTCTCAGGAGTGTGAGGTGGACGTTCAACTTGTTCGACCTCTTTGGTGTGAGACGTTTCGACTTGTCCAACCTCTTTGGTGTGAGGTTGACCTTCAACTTGTCCGACCTCTTTGGTGTGAGGTGGACCTTCAACTTGTCCGACCTCTTTGGTGTGAAGTGGACCTTCAACTTGTCCGATCACTTTGGTGTGAGGTGGACCTTCAACTTTGTCCGACCTCTTTGGTGTGAGTGGACCTTCAACGCGTCCGACCTCTTTGGTGTGAGGTGGACCTCCAACTTGTCCGACCACTTTGGTGTGGTGTGAGGTGGACCTTCAACTCGTCCGACCTCTTTGGTGTGAGGTGGACCTTCAACTCGTCCGACCTCTTTGGTGTGAGGTGGACCTTCAGCTCGTTCTTGTACCTCGTTTAGAGATGTTTGGGTGCTTCCTGGATATTGAGTGGCTAAAAGGTCCTTCTCGTAGACCATTGATGAGGCCCCTGATAGCTGCTTCTGTTGGCAGACTTTGTATGCCCATACATGTTTTGTTGAATCTTTCCATGTTGTTGCGAAGGCTCTCTCGATCTCCTTGCTTGATCCCTAATAGGCTCAGGTGCGTGTTTGGCTTTGTCCTTCTGGATGGAGAATAACGAATTGCATCTGAGGCCTTGATGAGCGGATAACTTGTACGCTTTTTGGCATTGTTTTTAGTATGTTTTTAGTATGTTTTAGTTAGTTTTTAGTATATTTTTATTAGTTTTTAGTTAAAATTCACTTTTCTGGTCTTTACTATGAGTTTGTGTGTTTTTCTGTGATTTCAGGTATTTTCTGGCTGAAATTGAGGGACCTGAGCAAAAATCTGATTCAGAGACTGAAAAGGACTGCAAATGCTGTTGGATTCTGACCTCCCTGCACTCGAAGTGAATTTTCTGAAGCTACAGAATCCCAATTGGCGCGCTCTCAACGGAGTTGGAAAGTAGACATTATGGGCTTTCCAGAAATATATAATAGTTCATACTTTGCCTGAGATTTGATGGCCCAAACCGGCGTTCCAAATCAGCTCAAAACTGCCCGGCGTTAAACGCCGGAATTGGCACAAGAATGGGAGTTAAACGCCCAAACTGGCATAAAAGCTGGCGTTTAACTCCAAGAGAAGTCTCTACATAAAAATGCTTCAATGTTCAGCCCAAGCACACACCAAGTGGGCCCAGAAGTGGATTTTTATGTCATTTACTCATCCTTGTAAACCCTAGGCTACTAGTTCTCTACAAATAGGACCTTTTACTATTGTATTCTCATCTTGGTTCTTCTGGTTCCC
Source organism: Arachis hypogaea (assembly GCF_003086295.3). Classification (NCBI taxonomy): domain Eukaryota; kingdom Viridiplantae; phylum Streptophyta; class Magnoliopsida; order Fabales; family Fabaceae; genus Arachis; species Arachis hypogaea. The sequence goes on along the minus strand of NC_092044.1, from coordinate 20,532,909 downwards.
TCTCTGGGGCCAAAGCCAATGATCACTACTATCACTTATGTATTTTCAACGGTGGAGTTTCTACACACCATAGATTAAGGTGTGGAGCTCTGCTGTACCTCGAGTATTAATGCAATTACTATTGTTCTTCTATTCAATTCATCTTATTCTTGTTCTAAGATATTCATTTGCACCCAAGAACATGATGAATGTGATGATTATGTGACACTCATCATCATTCTCACTTATGAACGCGTGCCTGACAACCACTCACGTTCTACAAGCAAACAAGGCTTGAATGTTTATCTCTTGGATCCCTTAATCGGAATCTTCGTGGTATAAGCTAGAATTGATGGCGGCATTCAAGAGAATCCGGAAGGTCTAAACCTTGTCTGTGGTATTCTGAGTAGGATTCAATGATTGAATGACTGTGACGAGCTTCAAACTCGCGATTGTGGGGCGTTAGTGACAGACGCAAAAGAATCACTAGATTCTATTCCGACATGATCGAGAACCGACAGCTGAATAGCCGTGCCGTGACAGGGTGCGTTGAACATTTTCACTGAGAGGATGGGAGGTAGCCACTGACAACAGTGAAACCCTACATACAGCTTGCCATGGAAAGGAGTAAGAAGGATTGGATGAAGACAGTAGGAAAGCAGAGAGACGGAAGGGACAAAGCATCTCCATACGCTTATCTGAAATTCTCACCAATGAATTACATAAGTATCTCTATCTTTATCTTTATGTTTTATTCATATATCCTCCATAACCATTTGAGTTCTCCTGACTAAGATTTACAAGGTGACCATAGCTTGCTTCATACCAACAATCTCCGTGGGATCGACCCTTACTCGCGTAAGGTTTATTACTTGGACGACCCAGTGCACTTGCTGGTTAGTTGTGCGAAGTTGTGATAAATAGTTGAGATTGCAATTGAGCGTACCATGTTGATGGCGCCATTGATGATCACAATTTCGTGCACCAAGTTTTTGGCGCCGTTGTCGGGGATTGTTGAGTTTGGACAACTGACGGTTCATCTTGTTGCTTAGATTAGGTATTTTTCTTCAGAGTTCTTAAGAATGAATTCTAGTGTTTTAAGGTGATGTTCTTATCATCACCAAAGCTGATTGATTCTCATCAATTTAGCTCTTGAATGTAATGTCCTGCTGAAGCTTGACTAGCCATGTCTAATTTCTTTAGACTGAAGCTTTAGACTAACATTGCATGATTCCTGGAATTCTCATTAAGAATTTTGATATCTTTATGTTCTTTTCCACTTAATTTTCGAAAAAGAACAAAAAAATTGCAAAATCATAAAATCCAAAAATATTTCTTGTTTGAGTCTAGAGTCTCATTTTAAGTTTGGTGTCAATTGCATGTTTCTATTCTTCTTGCATTCATTCATGTGTCTTAAGTGATCTTCAAGATGTTCTTGATGATTTCCTTGCTCTGATCTTTGAATTCTCTTGACTTGAGTGTTTTGTTATATGCATTCTCATTTTGTTAGTGTCAGTAGTATACAAACTGCTAAGTTTGGTGTCTTGCATGCATTGTTATTTGATTTTAGTTGCATTTTGATTATTCCTCATTATTAAAAATCCAAAAATATTTTTAACTTGTGTCTTTTCAAGTCAATAATACAGAGAATTGAAGATTCAGAACATACAGCAGAGCAATTACACAGAAAAAGCTGGGCGCTCAAAACGCCCAGTGAGGAAGGAAAACTGGCGTTTAAACGCCAGCCAGGGTGCCTGGTTGGGCGTTTAACGCCCAAAAGGGTAGAGCTTTGGGTGTTAAATGCCAGAATGGATACCATTCTGGGCGTTTAACGCCAGGATGGCACAAGAGGGAAGATTCTGTTTTCAATTCAAATTTTTTAAGTTTTCAAAATTTTTCAAAATCAAATCTTTTTCAAATCAAATCTTTTCAATCAAATCTTTTTCAAAATCAATTTCTTCCCATTTTCAAAAATACTTGCTATCAATTAATGATTTGATTCAACATTTCAAGTATGTTGCCTTTTCTGTTGAGAAAGGTTTAATGTTTGAATCATATCTTTTCTTGTTAGCCAAGTCATTAATTTTCAAAATCAAATCTTTTTTTAAATTGTTTTTCAAATCATATCTTTTTAAAACCATAACTTTTCAATCATATCTTTTTTATTTCTAATTTCAAAATCTTTTTCAAAAATCACTTGATTTCTTTTCCACTCTTAGTTTTCGAAAATCAATTAGTATTTTTCAAAATGTTTTTAAAATCTTTTACTTAATTTTCAAAAATTTCTTCCCCTCTTCTCACATCCTTCTATTTATGGACTAACACTATTCCTTAATGAACAATTCGAACTCTATCTCTCTTGATAAGTTTGAATTCTTCTACTTCTTCCTTCTATTTTTCTTTTCCTCTGACACCTCAAGGAATCTCTATACTGTGACATAGAGGATTCCATATTTTCTTGTTCTCTTCTCTTTCATATGAGCAGGAGCAAAGACAAAAGCATTCTTGTTGAGGCTGACCCTGAACCTGAAAGGACCTTGAAGCGAAAGCTAAGAGAAGCTAAGGCACAACTCTCTGTAGAGGACCTAACAGAAATATTCAAACAAGAAGAACCCATGGCAGCCGAAAACAACGACAATGCCAACAATGCAAGGAAGGTGCTGGGTGACTTTACTGCACCTACTCCCGACTTCTATGGGAGAAGCATCTCTATCCCTGCCATTGGAGCAAACAACTTTGAGCTTAAGCCTCAATTGGTTTCTCTAATGCAACAGAATTGCAAGTTCCATGGACTTCCATTGGAAGATCCTCATCAGTTTTTAGCTGAATTCTTGCAAATCTGTGACACTGTCAAGACTAATGGGGTTGACCCTGAGGTCTACAGACTTATGCTATTCCCTTTTGCTGTAAGAGACAGAGCTAGAATATGGTTGGATTCACAACCTAAAGAAAGCTTGAACTCTTAGGAAAAGCTAGTCAATGCCTTCTTGGCAAAGTTCTTTACACCTCAAAAATTGAGTAAGCTTAGAGTGGAAGTCCAAACCTTCAGACAGAAGGAAGGTGAATCCCTCTATGAAGCTTGGGAAAGATACAAACAATTAATCAGAAAGTGTCCTTCTAACATGCCTTCTGAATGGAGCATCATAGGTATCTTCTATGATGGTCTATCTGAACTGTCCAAGATGTCACTGGATAGCTCTGCTGGAGGATCTCTTCATCTGAAGAAGACGCCTGCAGAAGCTCAGGAAATGATTGAAATGGTTGCAAATAACCAATTCATGTACACTTCTGAAAGAAATCCTGTGAACAATGGGACGAATCAGAAGAAAGGAGTTCTTCAGATTGACACTCTGAATGCCATAGTGGCTCAGAATAAAATATTGACTCAGCAAGTCAATATGATTTTTCAAAGTCTGTCTGGAATGCAAGCTGCACCAGGCAGTACTAAGGACGCTTCATCTGAAGAAGAAGCTTATGATCCTGAGAACCCCTCAATGGAAGAGGTGAATTACATGGGAGAATCCTATGGAAACACCTATAATCCTTCATGGAGAAATCATCCAAATCTCTCATGGAAGGATCAACAGAGACCTCAACAAGGTTTCAACAACAATAATGGTGGAAGAAACAGGTTTAGCAATGGCAAGCCTTTTCCATCATCTTCTTAGCAACAAATAGAGAATTCTAAGCAGAGCCACTCTGACTTAGCAACCATGGTCTCTGATCTAATCAAAACCACTCAAAGTTTCATGACTGAAACAAGGTCCTCCATTAGAAACTTGGAGGCACAAGTGGGTCAGCTGAGCAAGAAAATTACTAAACTCCCTCCTAGTACTCTTCCAAGCAATACAGAAGAAAATCTAAAAGGAGAGTGCAAGGCCATCAACATGGCCGAACTTGGAGAGGAAGAAGAGGCAATGAACGCCACTGAGGAAGACCTCAATGGACGTCCACTGGCCTCCAATGAGTTCCCCAATGAGGAACCATGGGAATCTGAGGCTCAAAATGAGACCATAGAGATTCCATTGGATTTACTTCTGCCATTCATGAGCTCTGATGAGTATTCTTCCTCTGAAGAGGATGAGAATGTCACTGAAGAGAAAGTTGCTAAATACCTTGGAGCAATCATGAAGCTAAATGACAAGTTATTTGGTAATGAGACTTGGGAAGATGAACCCCCTTTGCTCACTAAAGAACTAGATGACTTGTCTAGGCAGAAATTACCTCAAAAGAGACAGGACCCTGGGAAGTTCTCAATACCTTGTACAGTAGGCACCATGACCTTCAAGAAGGCTCTGTGTGACTTAGGGTCAAGTGTGAACCTCATGCCTCTCTCTATAATGGAGAAGCTAGGGATCTTTGAGGTGCAAGCTGCAAGAATCTCACTAGAGATGGCAGACAATTCAAGAAAACAAGCTTATGGGCTTGTAGAGGATGTTCTGGTAAAAGTTGAAAACCATTACATCCCTACTGATTTCATAGTCCTAGAGACTGGGAAGTGCATGGATGAATCCATCATCCTTGGCAGACCCTTCCTAGCCACAGCAAAGGCTGTGATTGATGTGGACAGAGGAGAATTGACCATTCAAGTGAATGAAGAATCCCTTGTGTTTAAGGCTCAAGGATATCCCTCTGTCACCATGGAGAGGAAGCATGAAGAGCTTCTCTCGAAACAGAGTCAAACAGAGCCCCCACAGTCAAACTCTAAGTTTGGTGTTGGGAGGTTCCAACATTGCTCTGAGTATCTTTGAGGCTCCATGAGAGCCCACTGTCAAGCTACTGACATTAAAGAAGCGCTTGTTGGGAGGCAACCCAATGTTATATTTTACCTATTTTCCTTTGTTATTTTATGTGTTCTGTAGGTTGATGATCATGAGAAATAACAAAATCAATTGAAAAAGCAAAAATAGAATGAAAAACAGAAAGAAAAACAGCACACCCTGGAGGAAGACCTTGCTGGCGTTTAAACGCCAGTAAGGGTAGCAAATGGGCGTTTAACGCCCAGTCTGGCACCATTCTGGGCGTTTAACGCCAGAAAGGGGCACCAGCCTGGCGTTAAATGCCAGGAAAGGGCAAGTTAGCGTTAAACACCAGAAATGGGCACCAGCCCGGCGTTTAACGCCAGAATTGGCTTAAAGAGCATATTTGCTCGCTACTTGGTGCAGGGATGACTTTTCCTTGACACCTCAGGATCTGTGGACCCCCCAGGATCCCCACCTACCCCACCACCCTCTCTCTTCCCCCAAAACCCCTCACCTATCAAATCCCATCTTTCTCTTCACCACTCACATCCATCCTTCATAAAACCTCACCTACCTCACCATCCAAATTCAAACCACTTTCCCTCCCAAACCCACCCTCCCATAACCGAAACCTACCCCTCTCTCCATCCCTATATAAACCCATCTTCACTCCTTCATTTTCACACAACCTAAACTCTACTTCTCCCCCTTTGGCCGAACCACAAAGCCATCTCCATCTCCTTCATTTCTTCTTCTTCTACTCTCTTCTTTCTTCTTTTGCTCGAGGACAAGCAAATCTTTTAAGTTTGGTGTGGTAAAAGCATTGCTTTTTGTTTTTCCATAACCATTTATGGCATCCAAGGCCGGAGAAACCTCTAGAAAGAGGAAAGGGAAGGCAAAAGCTTCCACCTTCGAGTCATGGGAGATGGAGAGATTCATCTCAAGGGTGCATCAAGACCACTTTTATGAAGTTGTGGCCTTGAAGAAGGTGATCCCCGAGGTCCCTTTTAAACTCAAAAAGAGTGAATATCCGGAGATCCGACATGAGATTCAAAGAAGAGGTTGGGAAGTTCTTACCAACCCCATTCAACAAGTCAGAATCTTAATGGTTCAAGAGTTCTATGCCAATGCATGGATCACCAAGAACCATGATCAAAGTGTGAACCCGGACCCAAAGAATTGGCTTACAATGGTTCGGGGGAAATACTTGGATTTTAGTCCGGAAAATGTAAGGTTGGCATTCAACTTGCCCATGATGCAAGGAGATGAACACCCTTACACTAGAAGGGTCAACTTTGATCAAAGGTTGGACCAAGTCCTCACAGTCATTTGTGAAGAGGGCGCTCAATGAAAGAGAGATTCAAGAGGAAAGCCGGTTCAATTGAGAAGGCATGACCTCAAGCCCGTGGCTCGGGGATGGTTGGAGTTTATCCAACGCTCAATCATTCCGACTAGCAACCGGTCTGAAGTTACTATAGATCGGGCCATCATGATTCATAGCATCATGATTGGAGAAGAAATAGAAGTTCATGAGGTTATAGCCCAAGAACTTTATAAGGTGGCGGACAAGTCCTCTACCTTGGCAAGGTTAGCCTTTCCTCATCTCATTTGTTACCTCTGTTATTCAGTTGGAGTTGACATAGAGGGAGACATCCCCATTGATGAGGACAAGCCCATCACTAAGAAAAGGATGGAGCAAACAAGAGATCCCACTCATCATGGAATCCCTGAGATGCCTCAAGGGATGCACTTTTCTCCACAAAACTATTGGGAGCAAATCAATACCTCCCTAGGAGAATTGAGTTCCAACATGGGACAACTAAGGGTGGAGCACCAAGAACATTCCATCCTCCTCCATGAAATTAGAGAAGATCAAAGAATCATGAGAGAGGAGCAACAAAGGCAAGAAAGATACATTGAGGAGCTCAAGCACTCCATAAGATCTTCAAGAGGAAGAACAAGCCACCATCACTAAGGTGGACCCGTTCTTTAATTTCCTTGTTCTATATTCTCCTGTTTTTCGAATTTTAATGCTTATGTTTATCTATGTTTGTGTCTTATGATCATTAGTGTCTTAGTGTCTATGCCTTAAAGTTATGAATGTCCTATGAATCCATTACCTTTCTTAAATGAAAAATGTTCTTAATTGAAAAAGAGAAGAATTGCATGAATTTTAAATTTTATAACAGATTAATTATTTTGATATGGTGGCAATACTTTTGTTTTCTGAATGTATGCTTAAACAGTGCATATGTCTTTTGAATTTGTTGTTCATGAATGTTGGCTCTTGAAAGAATGATGAAAAAGGAGACATGTTACTGAGGATTTGAAAAATCATAAAAATGATTCTTGAAGCAAGAAAAAGCAGTGAATACAAAAAAAAAGAAAAAAAAAGAAGAAAAAAATAAAGTTGTGATCCAAGGCAAAAAGAGTGTGCTTAAGAACCCTGGACACCTCTAATTGGGGACTCTAGCAAAGCTGAGTCACAATCTGAAAAGGTTCACCCAGTTATGTGTTTGTGGCATGTATGTATCCGGTGGTAATACTGGAAGACAGAGTGCTTTGGGCCATGGCCAAGACTCATAAAGTAGCTGTGTTCAAGAATCATCATACTTAACTAGGAGAATCAATAACACTATCTGGATTCTGAGTTCCTATAGAAGCCAATCATTCTGAATTTCAAAGGATAGAGTGAGATGCCAAAACTATTCAGAGGCAAAAGGCTAAAAGCCCCGCTCATCTAATTAATACTGATCTTCATAGATGTTTTTGGAGTTCATTGCATATTCTCTTCTTTTTATCTTATTTGATTTTCAGTTGCTTGGGGACAAGCAACAATTTAAGTTTGGTGTTGTGATGAGCGGATAATTTGTACGTTTTTTGGCATTGTTTTTAGTATGTTTTTAGTATGTTTTAGTTAGTTTTTAGTATATTTTTATTAGTTTTTAGTTAAAATTCACTTTTCTGGACTTTACTATGAGTTTGTGTGTTTTTCTGTGATTTCAGGTATTTTCTGGCTGAAATTGAGGGACCTGAGCAAAAATCTGATTCAGAGACTGAAAAGGACTGCAGATGCTATTGGATTCTGACATCCCTGCACTTGAAGTGGATTTTCTGGAGCTACAGAAGCCCAATTGGCGTGGTCTCAACAGCGTTGGAAAGTAGACATCCTGGGCTTTCCAACAATATATAATAGTTCATACTTTGCCTGAGATTTGATGGCCCAAACCGGCGTTCCAAATCAGCTCAAAACTGCCCGGCGTTAAACGCCGAAATTGGCACAAGAATGGGAGTTAAACGCCCAAACTGGCATAAAAGCTGGCGTTTAACTCCAAGAGAAGTCTCTACACGAAAATGCTTCAATGCTCAGCCCAAGCACACACCAAGTGGGCCCAGAAGTGAATTTTTATGTCATTTACTCATCCTTGTAAACCCTAGGCTACTAGTTCTCTACAAATAGGACCTTTTACTATTGTATTCTCATCTTGGTTCTTCTGGTTCCCTCTCTGGGGCCGAAGCCAATGATCACTACTATCACTTATGTATTTTCAACGGTGGAGTTTCTACACACCATAGATTAAGGTGTGGAGCTCTGCTGTACCTCGAGTATTAATGCAATTACTATTGTTCTTCTATTCAATTCATCTTATTCTTGTTCTAAGATATTCATTTGCACCCAAGAACATGATGAATGTGATGATTATGTGACACTCGTCATCATTCTCACTTATGAACGCGTGCCTGACAACCACTCCCGTTCTACAAGCAAACAAGGCTTGAATGTTTATCTCTTGGATCCCTTAGTCGGAATCTTTGTGGTATAAGCTAGAATTGATGGCGGCATTCAAGAGAATTCGGAAGGTCTAAACCTTGTCTGTGGTATTCTGAGTAGGATTCAATGATTGAATGACTGTGACGAGCTTCAAACTCGCGATTGTGGGGCGTTAGTGACAGACGCAAAAGAATCACTAGATTCTATTCCGACATGATCGAGAACCGACAGCTGAATAGCCGTGCCGTGACAGGGTGCGTTGAACATTTTCACTGAGAGGATGGGAGGTAGCCACTGACAACAGTGAAACCCTACATACAGCTTGCCATGGAAAGGAGTAAGAAGGATTGGATGAAGACAGTAGGAAAGCAGAGAGACGAAAGGGACAAAGCATCTCCATACGCTTATCTAAAATTCTCACCAATGAATTACATAAGTATCTCTATCTTTATCTTTATGTTTTATTCATATATCCTCCATAACCATTTGAGTTCGCCTGACTAAGATTTACAAGGTGACCATAGCTTGCTTCATACCAACAATCTCCGTGGGATCGACCCTTACTCGCGTAAGGTTTATTACTTGGACGACCCAGTGCACTTGCTGGTTAGTTGTGCGAAGTTGTGATAAATAGTTGAGATTGCAATTGAGCGTACCATGTTGATGGCGCCATTGATGATCACAATTTCATGCACCAGGCCTCCGTGAGATACATCCTGCTTCTGAAATTGCTAAGATGATGGCTTGAATCTGATGTGCCGTCGTGTGGAGTCATGTCTGGAGCTTTGAAGTCCTTTGGGTCCTTTAGCTTTCATGATCTCTTTGGTGAATGGATCCTAGTCCTTGCAGGAGCTATCCTCATGAGAGGATCGATTAGCTTTGACCTTGAAATCGGCTTCGAGTTTTAGGAGTTTGTCCTCCAATTTCCGGCGCCGCTTTATCTCCCTTTGTAGGTCTTTCTCATCCTTTCGTTGATGTAGGGCTTCTTCTTCCAGCTGTTTTAAATGGTCTCGAAGCGCCTCCATGGCTCCTGCATTTGGAGAATCCTTTTCGTTGTTAAGTTGAGGAGTATCCTTTGGTGTAGTGTCCACGTTTCTGTGCGGCGTTCTATCCTCTAGATCTGAATCGTGGTCGTTGTCATGGTTGTCCGCCATGGTGGTGGGATGACTTCCAAGTTTCCCGGCAACGGTGCCAATGTTTCGAGGGTTACCTGAAACTGTAGGTCGATCTCGGACGAGATCTTCTGTACTGGTCGGAGCTGTTGTGTCTGACTTGTTGGTGGTGGCTGGAGCCGCCGTGTCCGACTTGTTGGACTTGGTGGTGGTGCTGATCCTTCGTCCCCGGAGGGTGGGGGGTACCTGCAAGGGACTCCGATGCTTAAGTTAGCAAGGGTATTAAGCAGGTATTGAGTAGAATCAGAGTATGAGTTATACCTGGGTGCTCCAGTGTATTTATAATGGTGAGGAGTGACCTCTCTGGAGATAAGATAGTTATCTTATCTTATCTTATCTTATCTTTGAGTGAGGTCATCTTATCTTTAGGGGAACCGCCTTTATCTTTTTGGGCTTTGGCTGCCTTTAGATTGGGCTGTGTTCCTTCATTTTGGGCATGCTTTGGGCTCCTTTGGCGATTTGGCCGAGCTCTTTGAGAAGAGGTCGGGCATTGGCCGAGCTCTTTGAGAAGAGGTCGGATAGTCTGACTTGAAGAGGTCGGTCGGCTTGTCGCTAAACATCCCGGGTCGGACAGCTTGACCCAGGGTATGAACAGGAGAGAGGTTTGAAAAGGACAACAGAGTGCGTACAAGCCTTCCAAGATTTCAAAAGTTAGTATGGGGCAACCACCCATTCTTCCCAGCCCACGGGAAAGTGAAGAGCTCATATTATACCTCGTAGTAGGAAGTCGGGCAATAGCCTCATCACCAGTTAAAGAAGACAAAAGTGGGCAACAACTCGTCTACTTCATCATCAGGGCTCTACAAGGGGCCGAACTAAACTATCAAAAGATAGAAAAGTTCTCCTACACCCTCACATTCTCTTCTCGACAACTCTGCCCATATTTTCAAGCTCACACTATTAGAGTTCGGACCAACCAGCCCATAAAAGGCACCCTACAGAAAACAAACTTAGCTGGAAGAATCCTACAGTGTGCAATCGAGTTATCTGAATTTGATCTTCGACATGAAGCTCGGACAGCCATCAAATCACAGTATCTGGACGACTTTATTACAGAGTACACTGACACCTCGGGAAATCCTACAAAATGGAAACTCTACATGGACGACTCTTCAAACAAAACCGGGAGTGGTGCAGGCGTAATTATATAAAGCGATCAGGGAAGCCAAATCAAGCTAAAATGACCAAGCTGAATACGAGGCACTACTCGCTGGTTTAAGGCTAGCTAAGAAAGTAGGAGCTTACCATGTCCAGTGATTCACAAGTAATCACCTCACAAATAGAAGGGAGCAACCAAGCTGAGGATCCCACCATGAAAAAATACCTCGGGTAATTCGGGGGACCCTGGACAAAACTAGAGCATAGCTCAGACAATTCAGGGGACTCTAGACAAAACCAAAAAATAGCTCAGACATTTCGGGGAATATGAAGTCCGACACATACCTCGGGAGCAGAATGTCCGAGCTGATGCACTTTCAAAATCAGCCAACACCAAACCAGGGGGCAATAATAGAAGCCTCATCCAGGCTACATTACAAGACCACAACAAGGAAGGAAAACAAACCCTCTCCTCAGAGTCTGGCGACACCAGCTCATAATTCTTCTCCTCATCTCTATCCCTACAAATTCTACGGAACCTCCTAAGTTGCACACAGTACTCAGGGTCAACCACAGTAACACGCATTAAAACTATGGAATCCAGTCAATCAGACATGCCGTCCGGGATCTTAGTAGACATCTCAGCAATATTTTTTCAAGAAGACATAGGTCAACCATGGGGTTATTACCAAACAACTCAGACAAATAAGGAAACAACTCGGACAATAACAGCAAAATATCAGATGTCAGATACAGCAGTAAAGAGAAACTCCATGACTCACACAAAAGTCCAGGGGCACTCTTTGGAGGCAACAACAGGGCAAGAACACAGAGAAGAGAAGCCGACAATCTATACCCAAACAGTCCGAACACCTCTCAGACAAAAGGTCAAAACAAAAGCTAGAACTTTTATACAAAAGGAGTCAGGCAACGATGAAAAGAAATAGGAACAGCAACAAAACCCTAAAAGCCCACATTCTTCTCAAAGGCGAATGACAAAAGAAAAGTCATAACAAACGATCAAAGACGCAAGCTTTTTGCAGAATAAACCAAAGTTCTTCAGAGCAAAAACCCAACTACAAAGTCAAAGCTTTACATAAAAAACATAGCCCCACCAGAAGAGCTCCAACAAGTTCTATGGGCATATCGGACAACTCCACACTCCACCACAAAGGAATCACCTTTCCGATTAGCTTACAGAATGGAGGCAATGATCCCAGTGGAGGTCGAAGAAGGATCGCCCAGACTGATCCACAACAGTGAAGAGGCCAACTCCCAAACTTCAAAAGGAAGAATTCGACCTACTTCCAGAAATCTGAGAAAGAGCTCGGACCAAGGAAGAGGTGTTAAAACGTCAAATGGCCTCAAGATACAATCGGAAGGTAACCTAGCAACGACAATCTCATCCTAATCTGAAATGACATCAGAATAGGTCGGTCAGGAGAAAAGAAGCTAGCAGCCAACTGGAAAGGATCATACCAAGTTGTTCAGAAGAACTGGGGAAAGGTTACTACAAAGTGTCCAACCTCGAGGGGCAAGAGCTACCAAGGTCATGTCATGCCTGAAAAGGGCGCCAGGTCGAGATCCAAAAAGATTGCCCGACCTAGAAAGATAAGTACTAACATGTACACACTCTTATCTTCATTTTATTAAAAAATTACAGATTCCCTAAAAAGTTTCCTACCAAGATGCCTGACTACGGCAGGTCGGCAAGGTGAACACCAGATTCACCGCCCAATCATGACAAATTCGGCAAGATGAAAATCAAATTCATCGTCTGATTACAAAGCGACAAGTCGGCAAGGTGAAAACCAACTTCACCGCCCGACCACGATGAAAACTGAATTCATCGTTTGATTTTGACAAAGGTCGACAAAGTGAAAACCAAAATTCACTGCTCTACAAACTCCCAAGACGCATTAATCTGAAGCATTCATCATCCGATTATAATGCAACAGATCGACAGAAAGTGAAGAACAGATTCACTGTACGATCTCGATAGGAATGATCGTCCGACAAAGGTGAAAACGCGATTCACCTAAAGGACGATCAAACTGGGACAGAAACCACCATCTACGAATCGGCAAAGATGAACACAGAATAATGCAAGAAGTTATCGAAAGTGATCCCAAAAAGAACCTGACAAGGTCTTATGGATTGCTATATAATAACTTAAAAAGACTGGCCGACACTAAAAAGTCGGACCAAGTTAACCCAAGTTATCAGCAAATCCCTGGAAAGAGGTTTGGCCAACCCTATTAAAGAGGAATTGCTATAACTTAGAAGAGATCGACCTAACGAAGTCGGTCTCCTACAAGACAAGTTATAAAAGTAATCCCTAAAAGAGACCTAACAAAGGTCCAAGAAAAAGGATTACAAAAATAACTTAGAAGAGATCGACCTAACGAAGTCGGTCTCCTACAAAACAAGTTATAAAAGTAATCCCTGAAAGAGACCTGAACAAGGTCCAAGAAAGAGGATTACAAAAATAACTTAGAAGAGATCGACCTAACGAAGTCGGTCTCCTACAAAACAAGTTATAAAAGTAATCCCTGAAAGAGACCTGAACAAGGTCCAAGAAAGAGAATTACAGAAATAACTTAGGAGGACCCAACATGACAAAGTCGGCCCAAGCGACAAAAGTTATAAAAGTAATCCCTAAAAGAGACTTGAACAAGGTCCAAGAAAGAGGATTACAGACATAACTCAGAAGAGACCGATAAGAAGAAGTCGGACCAAACGAAAGCAACAGCTTGGACCGATAAGAAGAAGTCGGACCAACGAAAGCTACAGCTTGGACCGACAAGAAGAAGTCGGACCAACGAAAGCTACAGCTTGGACCGACAAGAAGAAGTCGGACCAACGAAAAACATGCGCTAAAACGGACATAGCTCCGCCCAAAAAGCCACGGCTCCACGACAAGGCTATCAAAATTGTTCAGAATGACTAAAAAGTGTTCTACGAAAACACTAAAAGGTCGTCGGACAAATTAGCCCCAAGGACCACCTCGACCAAAGTGGACAAAATCAGAAGTGATCAAAAGAGGTCGGACAACAAAGTACCGACACTCTACAAAGATCCACAAAAACGGACAAAGACATCTCGGAAATGGCCAGAGGAAGGCTAGGAATGTTTTGCTAAAAGGTACGAAGTCTTGAAAAAAGACACTACTTAAAAAGCGAAAAGCACAGCCTCAAAGACAGAGCAAAAAAGTCATCCAAACAAACTATAAAAAGGTTCCCCATCGGAACACTACCTAAAAAGTTGTTGGATTATGACTAAAAAGCCCGAACAGCGAAGACAAACAAGTCGGAAGAAGGCTGAAAAGTCCCCTCAACAAAGTAAAAGGGGCAATACCAGACTCGCACAAGGAGAAACTACTCAAAGAGCGACCAAAGTCAGGATGCTTGAGCACGACTTCCCCGAAGAGATCAAAACTCTGAAAGCACGGTCTCACGGAAAAGTCTGAACTCAAGCAGGGGCAAAGTCATACAGGTCGACGTCAGCTAAAGAAGAGGCGCAAGTACGACTTCAAAAAAGAACAAGCCAAAAGGTTGGGAAACAACTTAAGGCTCAAATGTGCTTAGCCAAAAAGGATACAACTCCATTCAAAGAAGGCACAATCTCAAACAGGGCTACGAACATCATCCAAGACTAAAAAAAGGTTCTATATAAAGAACACTAAAAAGTCATTGGACAAATCACTAAAAGTCTGGATATCAAGCCGCAAGGACAACTTCGCTAAAGCAGAGGGTTGTCAACACAAACTTAAAGCAAGGCGTGATCCAGAAGGCAAGGGTAGAAAACCCACGCTACCACTCAAAAGAGGTTGGACTGTGAAGTACCAAATCTCTAGAAAATCTGCAAGATTGCAAAGCAATGAAGAAACAAGCAAGACAGATGCTTGAGCACTACTTCCAAAGAGATCGAAGCTCTGAAAAGCACGATCTCATGGAAAGATCGAACTCAAGCAGGGGCACTGTTCATACCCTGGGTCAAGCTGTCCGAACCGGGATGTTTAGCGATAAGCCGACCGACCTCTTCAGGTCAGACTATCCGACCTCTTCTCAAAGAGCTCGGCCAATGCCCGACCTCTTCTCAAAGAGCTCGGCCAAATCGCCAAAGGAGCCCAAAGCAGGCCCAAAATGAAGGAACACAGCCCAATCTAAAGGCAGCCAGAGCCCAGAAAGATAAAGGCGGTTCCCCTAAAGATAAGATGACTTCACTCAAAGGTAAGATAAGATAAGATAAGATAACTATCTTATCTCCAGAGAGGTCACTCCTCACCATTATAAATACACTAGAGCACCCAGGTATAACTCATACTCTGATTCTACTCAATACCTGCTTAATACCCTTGCTAACTTAAGCATCGGAGTCCCTTGCAGGTACCCCCCACCCTCCGGGAACGAAGGATCAGCAGCACTTTCAGTCCCACGAGTCAAACACACCAGCTCCGGTCGCTATACACCTGCCGGACACGTCGGCTCCGACCAACACCGAAGATCTCGACCGAGATCAACCTACAGTTTCAAGTAACCCCCGCAACAGTATGGATCTTATATAGTAAATAAGATCCTCTCATTGAACACATTAAACTCATAGATGAAGACAATGGGAGGACATTCATGGTGAGAAGTGAGGCATTGGAGCACTATGATCAACCTCTACCTTAGCAAGAAACAATCGTTAACCTAGTGACATTAAAGAAGCACTTGTTGGTAGGCAACCCAACATTCGGTATTTTCTTATCATCCTTCTTTTTGCTTTATTTAAAGTTGTGTATGTGTTTCATGGATTAAGTTTGGTGTTATTACACCAATAGGATACTTGCACTTCACTGGGTACTTGGCACAGTTTCACATTAATTATGTCACACTAAGTTTAATGTTCTCACTTTGGTGTTACCACACTTCACCAATGCAAGGTCTACCTCCATGCAAACACATTAGTAACATATTTATTTTATGTTTTTTATCTTTAATTTTGTTTGTTTTATTTGAATGAGCATCTGCATTACTTGATTGCTTTCACTAGATAATCATGATTATTCCTATTTCCATCACTATTGTTTTTGCTTTGTCGCTCGAGGACAAGAAACCACTCTAAGTTCGGTGTTGGAAGCTACGGAGGCAACAACAATGAATGAGGTGGTCAAGTTCTTTTACACTTTTTTTACCTTTTATTTCCTTTATTCTTTTCTATTCAATTTGATTTTTCTTTTGCTTTTGCATTGTTTTTTATCTTTTCTCATTTCCTGTCTTGTCTGCTGAACTTACTACTTGTAAGATCCTCCTAAGCACTCTAATCACATAAAAAAGAGTTGTTCAGATGAAGGAGAGTTAAATCTGACAAATAAATTTATCTTATAAAAAGTGGTGGTACACTACTTATGATTGTCAAGGATTGAGCTAAAATGTTGATGATCTTGCGTGAAAGAGAAGAATGATTTCTTATGAGCATGAGGCCTAGAGAAGTATTATGAGACCTATAAATAAACAAAAAGATTCTTGAATTAAAAAAGAAAAAAAGAGAAGGAAGAAAAGAAATAGCAAAGAAACAGAATAAAGAAAAGAAATCAAGATAAAGATTAAAGGTTGCAAAGCTCTGAGCATCAATCATTAAAGAGCCTAGTTATGTGTCTATGGTGTTGATTACCCAAGGATGGGGCTCGAGTGACTAGATTTGAGGGGTGCCTCGTCACTCAGTAACTTAGGCCATCTGGTCCAGGATTATCGATCGAAAATTCACCATCAAGAGTTCCCTTGAGACAAAACATTTAGAAGTCCAAAGAGGCTCTAGACATCGATGGCCGAGAATTTAAAATATCTAACTATACATTTGTGGTGCAAATGTATCAAAGAGTGGTTCAGGTAATTAGATTCGAGGGGTGTCTTATCACCCGGTAACTTGGGCCAACTGGCCTGGGATTATCAATCGAATGCCCACAATCAAGAGTTGCCTTGAAAATGGAGCATTTAGAGTTGTCATCCTGAAATGCTCTCTGTTATAAATGAAGGATTCAATGATCAATCAAAGCTTAAAAGAAGGGTATTATAATATCATCTGGCCTTAATTCCTGGGGATCCTTCACTCCCAAGAATGTAAGATTCATCAAGAAGGAAGAGAAATTAGAGATAATCACATGGTTTGCTAAACCTCACTCCTAAGAAGAACATGAACTTCAAGAATGATTCAACCCTCCTTCATCTAATACAATTCTTTACTTTTCTTTTTCTCTCTTTTTCTTGAGGACAAGCAAAGTATTAAGTTTGGTGTTGTGATGCATGAGCATCTTAAATATTTTTTATTAGCATTTCTTATAGAAAATTGATGACATTTGCTTGGTAATTATATGATTTTAAAGGTTGTTCTTTGATTTCTTTGATTTTATCATTTTTATAAGGAATTGTTAGGAAAAGAGGAAGCTTAGAACATAAATAGCAACTCAAGAGCAACAAATTGAAGCTTCTGGGTATACTTCATGTCCAACGATAGAGAGGGAGTTGTGTGTACGCATCTCATGCGTGCACGCACAACTAGCGAAAAAGGGATACTATGCGTATGCATTTGTCATGTGTACACATGACAACAATAGCTGTGGGATGTGGGATCCCAGCCATGGCAAGGCTGGGAGCAAACAGAGAGCAAAACTTCAGGTGTAAAATGCAGTCGTGGGACGTGAAGACATAGTCGTTCGTTGTGGTGGTGTTGTGCGTATACATCTCATGCGCGTATGCACAACCATTGCGAAAAGTAACATCATGCATACTCATGATAACATTAGCATGCAACATGAGAACAAAGTCCTGTGACGTGAAGAAAAGTAAACAGAGGCTGAATTAAAGCAAAATGAAGCCACGTTCAACGTGGAACTCTTCACGTCTAACATAAGGATCAAGACAGAGAGTGAATTGGACCAAGATTTGGCTTCACGTACAACGTGAAGGGACTCACAATTATAGATCATCTCCCAGGGGCTTTAATTCATCCACCAAGTCTTCCAATTTTTCAACACTTAAGTGATTTACTCAAGGCTCAACATAAGCCCATGAATTCTAGCATTAATTGAGGATCATGAGGAGAAAGATCTAAAGTCTAACTTGCGAAGAAAAATATTAATGATTAGATTTGATTTTGTTTTAAGTTGATTCTATTTTAAGTTTTGAATTTTGAATTTGTTTAGGGTTAGTATATAAAGAGACAAGTCACACACGTGCTCTCTTCTTCGGCAGCTTTTACAATTCAAAGTTTTTAGGTTTTTTCTTGAAGCATGAGCCACTAATCTCCTTGGTTAAAGTTATGGGCTCTGTTGATTCCTATGGACTAATATTCTAGCTTTTTTACCTTTGATTAATGCATTGATATTTTCTTAAAAAAGTTTTCGTTCTTCATCTAAAGGATTTGAATGTGTTGGGAAACAATTCTTCTGTGACTTGAATTCTTTAAATTTCTTGAAAATGTTAATTAATTGAATTAAGTTTAAAAATTTCTTCTCACAATTCTTAAGTTTGAAAACTAGACTTGATATGTGACATCAAATCAACTAGGAATAATTCTTGTGAATTGTGTAGTTCTGAAATCAGTGAGAGCGCTTCACCTCTTTTCTTAAATAATTGTCTAAAGGATTAGCAATTAATTAGGTTAAAAAAAATTTAATTACTAAGGGATTGGGGTTCAATTACTAATGATTTACCATAGATACATCTTTGCATGATCAAGGTAGAAAGTAAAAAGTATTTTTCCGGAAGTCTCAACATCTCTAAAACCTTAACTCTCTTAATCATATTACTTTCTCAACCAGCTTTAGTTTACTCTTGTTTAATTTTCTGTTTTCATGCTATTTGCTATTGAAACCCTAAGTTGTGCTTGTCTGACTAGGTTAATCAATTGACTATTGGTTGCTTAATCCGTTAATTCTCATGGAAATGATAACCCACTCCTGTGATATTACTTGGTACGACTTGGTGTACTTGTCGATCATCTGTGGTTTTGTAAAATCCACATTAATAGATCTACAAGAATTTCTTGATCCAAAATTGTAACCACCAACAACAAAATGAAATAAATTATTAAAGCATAATTGAGCTAGATGATGAAGAAATAAAAGAAGACGCAGCTGATCTAATTGCAGATCCATTTGCTACAGCAACTCACAGTGATAACACAACAACACGAGGTTGAGAAAAAGGATATGGCTGCAAGAATGAGGAAGAAGCAGGTGCGATGGCGCATGGCAAAAAGACATGAAGGAAGAAGGATATTGAGAGCAAACCAACACCATCTCTGATCTTCTATTATGACTTCGAAGGCAACAGCAGGATGGAAGCAAGAGCGGTAACAACACTTAGCGAGACATCAACGTCATCAATGATGGCAGCAATAAAAGGCATCACACATCTGGCAAGGCAGCTAGCTATGGTGGCGGTGTTATCCTTGTTTCACAAAAGGGAGCTTTGAAGAAGTAGAATTGTTGTTGTATAAAATATCCTTGGTTAGAATTATCGAGAGTTATTGGAAGTTGCTGATATTTTATAGACAACTACCTAATTGCTATTTCCTTGTCCAATTTAATTAGTTAGAAAGCTTAATTATTTAGAAATATTAGCTACGGAGATTCCACACTTAACTAGCGTATTGTAACTATATATAGTGTGTCAGTTATAATCAAGTGAGAAATTTTTTCACTCAATAATAAATCCAGTTTCTCATTCATCCCTTTAGTTCATCTATGCAATCTTTCTTTGTTCTTTCTTATTTGAAGAATTGCAGCACCGAACAAGTTTTAACATGGTGCGATGAGCATGGAGGTGCTATAAATTGATAAACACATAGAGAATCAACGATTTTGTCTCTTCCTTCTGGATCAACCATGACAGAACCTGGTGAAGGAGTGGAAAGCTCAATAAGTTCACAAAATCAGAACTCACAAAACCAAAATTTTTCTACAGAAAATTTGCAAATCTTGGCAAGTTTGTTGAATCAACTTGCATCCCTACAATCGCAAGTAGGAAGAACTAACATCACTCTAATTCAAGATTTGGGTTTGTCCGAATAAAACTCCAGGTTTAATCCTCACTCAACTCCTTTAACGACACGCAGTTACCATTCTTGGGCAAGATCAGCCTCATTATCCATCAAATCCAAGAACAAATTAGGATTTATTCACATATTTCTTCCAAAACCAGAAAGATCATATCCAAATTTTCAACTATGGGACAGATGCAATACTTTTGTATTATCATGGTTACATTCCTCTTTGAGCAAAGAAATCTTGCTGAGTGTCCTCTTCTGCAACATAGTTTCAAACCTTTGGAACGATCTTAAACACAGGATCTATGAGGGAGATTTATTTCGTGTAGGAGAACTCTAAGAAGAAATGTTTGCAATGAAAAAAGAACTCTCTATCACAGAATATTTCACCAAATTGAAGAAAATTTAGGAAGAATTTGAAGAGTTCAGACCACTTCTAAACTGCAATTGCGGGTCACAATGCCCATGTAGATTAAAATTTGTGCAAGAATACTATGATCAAGAATATGCTATCCAAATCTTGAGAGGATTAAATGATCAATATAGTAAAGTCAAGTCACAGATTATCTTCATGTCACCAT
Source organism: Arachis hypogaea (assembly GCF_003086295.3). Lineage (NCBI taxonomy): Eukaryota > Viridiplantae > Streptophyta > Magnoliopsida > Fabales > Fabaceae > Arachis > Arachis hypogaea. The sequence goes on along the minus strand of NC_092044.1, from coordinate 20,512,532 downwards.
TGTCAAAAGTTAATTCCATATACTCTATACTTTTATAACAAGAAAGACAACTCATAGAACTTGATCATGCTAAAGAAAAGATTATTGTGAATGTTATAAACATTAATGATGGCAGTAACAATTCTAAAGAATTCACTCCAAACTTTACCCCATTTATGTGAAGAGGAAGAAATGGCAATAATCGACCAAACAGAGGGAGAATTGGAGCAGGTAGGGGTGGCAGCAATACCCGAACCCGCGGGTACCCGACCCGCAGCGGGACGGGTTTGAAGCGTGGCGGGGTGGATGAGCGAGGGCGGGGCGGGGTCGGGTTTAGGGTGAACCCGCCCCTACCCGTCCCGGAGTGCATAAATATATATATATATATATATATATATATATATATATATATATATATATTAAAAATTAGTGTTACTTGACTTCACTTCCTTGTCGCCGTCACTCATTTCATTTCCATTCTCAAATCTCAACCCTAGGCATTAGGCAAACTCTGAAGCTCACTTCGTCACTCACTCACTCTTCACTCCTTCAGGCTTGAGGCTTCAGGCCTTCAGCTCTTCTCCAACTCTCCAAGGCTGTCAAGGACCACATCCTCTGCTCAGCTGCGCCAGTAAGTCGCCATCACAGCTTGTCTGATCGTTCGCCGTCGCTCACCAAGACACCAACCATCCTCATTCATCTCGATCACCTCGCCGCTGTCGCTCACGGAGCTCACGTCGGCGTCGCTCCCACTTCTCGCCGTCACTGTCCTCGCCGACTCGCCTCTCCAATCTGCGGTCTTTGGTCTATGCTCACCTTTTCGTCCCTCCTTCCTCCGTCGTCGTCTCTCTGGTGACTGGTAAGCACTAAGCACTTCTCACTCAATACTTACCGCTGATGTGCATGCTCAGTTTTTTTAATTTAATTTTTATGATTTATGTTTTATGTTAAAATAGTTAGATAAAACTAAAATTAATTTTGATTTCAAAAAATTAATTTCTCGCTCTGGTGACTGGTAGATTCCTGCATTGTGTAGCTCTTTTTCTTGTAAAATTCAGTCCATGGAGAAGAAGAAGTGATTTATTCTGATTTTATTCTGATTTTGCAATTGTTATTGAGTAGTGAATGGACTCTTCAAGATTAGAGTGACTTGGTTTATGAAAGGGAATATGATCAAGGTGTTATAATTATGAAGAGAATCAAAGACTGTTCTGTTTTTTCTGTTAAGAACAAAGGCCAGAGGAATAAATTTAGTGTTAATTATGTTATGAACTTTGTTTATCTATTTTGGTATGTTGCAGTTTTTGATTGAATAAATTTGGCTGAATTTTGCCTAAAACTTGTGTGATTATTGTGCAATTTTACTACACTAGTTAAACAGCAGAAGTGCAAAACTGATCAACAAATTTTGCTGATAATTCCATTCCATGCATCTTGTAAATTTCTTCCAGTCCATGTGATAAAAAAAAATCAGTATTTCAGTTATATCTATCTAAAGAAATAAAAGGGTATTGACATAATTCTTTCTTGGTCATTATGATTCACTTTTCTAATCTCTTAATTATAAAAGTTGAGTGATGAATTATCAAATCATATTTACGTAGTTTACTGCTACTGCTACTGTTACCAAATGAATTTTGAATTTAATAAAAGTAATTTCTAAATTATAAATCTAAATAAACAAAGTCATAATCCTCAAAAAATAAAAGATGTTAACAACTTCTAATTAACCTACTTGAATGGAGTTATTTTTCTCGTCGAGTTCTTTATTTTCCTTGTCAAGTCTAGTAAGTTCTTCATGGAGTAATTGGACTTCAGTTCTAAGCTTTGCCACGGATCCTTCGACCTCTTGGAATGCTTCCTAATAAAATTAACAGTTTTGTTTATAAATTGAAATTCAAGTTTTGGAGATATATATTAATCAAGATAATGCACATTTTTATATTGTATTATGTACCTGTTCATAATTTCTCTTCCTCTGAGCACATTTTCTGCTGGCCTTTCTTACATAGTACCAATTAATTTGCTAATTTTTACATCTTTTGATTTTCAGGTTTAAATTTTGATTTGCAAATTTTTAATGATGATGAAGATGTTGAAAGTGATTAATAATAAGGGTCGAAGATTCTTTTATATCTAATATTGTAATTTCTTTATTATGGTGTTAAGTTTGTAGTGATCTAACACTTTTTTTTTAATTTCAAGTTATTTGAGCTAATGACATTGTATGAATTTCATGTTTATATTTTAATTTATTTATGAATTTTAAGTTTTTTTATCTTAATTTAGATATGAATATGTTAAAATTAAAATATTTAATTTTTATAGGGGCGGGTAGGGGTGGAGCGGGTACCCGCAGGGGCGGGTTCGGGTACTGCAATTTACTACCCGCGGGTTGTGACGAGGCGGGTAGTACCTGAGTTACGGGACGGCACGGCAGGGTCGGATAGGGTAAAAACCCGCCCCTACCCGCCCCACTGCCACCCCTAGGAGCAGATAGAGGATCTATGAGGGTTGTTCTCATTGTGGCAAGTTTGGCCAAAGAGTTGAAATTGGCTACCACAAACATGGTTTTCCCCTCATTTACAAACAAGATTTAAACTATCAGTATCAATAACCTTATTGTTGCTAAGAATGATCTTGATCCAAACAACAATCTTAAAAGAAACTCAGCCTAAAATGAAGAGAAATAAAGCCTTGATGATTTGTTCTCTGAAGATCAAAAGAAAGTACTAATTGCTTTCAATAGCAAAGAAGTGATCATCCTCATTCTACCCTCCAATCTCAAGCATTTGATACTATTATAGCTTTATCAGCAGGTGTTTATCATATTCTTTATGCATTTCACACATCTCTACATGCTAATAATTGGATAGTGGACACTGGTGCTACTGCACATGTCACTTTTTCTTTTAAATTTTTTTCAAATTTACAATATAATTGACCCTATTTTGATAAAATGTCCTAATGGCACCGAAATAATTACAAATATTTATGGGACTATTGTGCTATCACAAACCTTTATTTTAACTAATGTTCTCTATGTACCATCTTTTACATTTAATCTCATCTCTATGTCCAAAACAACTAATATTTTATCTTATGAATTTTTGATCAAAAACACATATTGTGAGGTCTAGGATAACCATTCCATGAAAATGATTGAGCATACTAACCAGAGAGGTGGACTATACATACTTGATAGAGAGGCATCCTACAACTACTGCAAACCAAAACCTACACAAACAGTAAAATCAAACACCACTATACCAGCATACACAACTATCACTACTAACAATTCCATTAATCATCACATTTGGTATTGTAGATTAGGTCACATTTTCAATAATAGGTTGTTAGAAATGTAAAAATATTACCCTTTTATTGTTTTTCCTTTGAATAATATTTCATGTGAATGTTGTCATTATGTTAAACAAAAACGTTTTTCTTTTAGCTTAAGCTAAACAAAGTCAAAAAACTTGTTTGAGTTAGTCCACATGGATATTTGGAGATCTGTTTTTACCCCCATTCTTTGCTGAACACAAGTATTTTTTTTTTACTATTGTTGAGGATAAAAACAGATTCACATGGGATTTCTTTATGAAAAATAAAAGTAAAACTCCCTTTCTTGTTCATTATTTTATGCAATTTGTTAAGCTTCGACATCAAATAAATGTTAAATGTATTCAAATTGATAATGGTGTTGAATTTAAAATGTCAAAATTCTATGAATTAAAAGGCATCCTCTACCAAACCTCATGTGTTGAAACACCTCAACAAAATAAGATAGAGGAGAGAAAATACTAAAAAATATTAAACATAGTTAGATCACTCTTATTTAAGGTTAATTTACCAAAAAGATTTTGAAATCATGCCACTACTCATATTCAACACCTTAAAGGTGTTTGGATGCCTAGCTTTTGCATCAACCTTGACTGCTCACAGAGAAAAATTTGATAAAAGAGCAAGAAAATATTTTTTTAGGGATACAATCTGGCACGAAAGGCTATTTACTCGTGGATATTCACAATTAGGGCTAGCAATGGATAGGGTAGGGTAGGGTTTGGACTCTATCCAAACCCTACTCATGGGTTGCAAACTTTTTTAAAATTCTATCCTACCCTACTCGCGGGTTGAGAATTTTTCAACTCTAACCCTACCCGCACCCTAAAATTCTAAACCCTACCCGCAGAAAAATAAAAAATTTTTAAACAAATATAAAATTCAACCATTCTAAATTTCATACATATTAATAAAATAGAAAATAAAAAATTATGTTCAAATTAAAATTAAAAACAACAAAATCTTAAAGAAATCTAACATAAAATTACAAATAATATGACCATCAACTAGTTTAGTGGTTATTTTAAATTTTATAAGAGAAAGATTGTAGTTTCAACACTCACTTTCTTCACTATAAATATAACTTTTACATTATATAATATATTAGGGGTGCGGGTATGATAGGGTAGGGTATACCCTGAATCTGTACCCTACCCTACCCGTAGGAAAACTCACACCGCACCCTACCCTACCCGCAGCAGGTCAGGTAGCCAATCCTACTCAAACTTGTTGGTCCGAATTGAGTACCTGCGGATAGGTATACATTGTCAGCCCTATTCACAACAAAGTTTTTAATAAGTAAAAATGTTATTTTTTTATGAGAATATTTTTTCTTATCTTAACTTCCAAAATAATGCATCTTTCACTAACTTTCAATCTCATTTACCTATGCATCCTCAAAACACTATTATTTATAATGACAACACTTCTCATTTTTTTGATAACTGTATCATTCCTAACATAACATCTAGCACTACTTTCATACACATGGCATGATGCATCCCATTATTTTCAAAACCATGATGGTATAACAGGTAGAAATTCCACGAACACTACTCAAGACAAGGGTCTCACACCTTACACACAACCCATTATTGCTGATAATGCTATTTTACAAAGGTCTACAAGGGAAAGACATAGACCAAGCTACCTAGATGGTTATCAATGTATGCATACAACCGTCTCTCCAAGTCATGACCAACCATTTACTCCTCAGAGGTATCCATGTCAAATAATTTATGCTATGACTCTCTTTCTCAATCACACAAGTCTTTATCTATCACCATTTCAACAAACCCCGAACCAACATCCTATGAACAAGCAATCATTCATGATTGCTGGAGACAAGCCATCAAATCTGAGCTACAATTATTGGAGGACAACAACACTTGGACGATCACCGCTCTCCCAAAAGGAAAAAAGGCAATTGGGTGCAAATGGATTTTTAAAACAAAATATAAATCTGATGGGAGCATCGAAAGGCACAAAGGAAAACTTGTTGCGAAGGGATTTACACAAACTCAAGGTTATGATTACTTTGACACTTCCAGTCCAGTCATTAAAATGATAACCTTTCAATTTCTCTTAGCCATTGTTGCAAGCAAAAACTAATTCCTCCACCAACTTTTTTGCATGGTGACCTACCTGAAAAGTCTATATGAAAGTGCCTCAAGGTCTGAGTGCTCTACCAAGGCAAATTTGCAAGCTCCAACGCTTTTTATACGGCCTCAAACAGGCAAGTTGCTAATGAAATTCAAAGCTCTGCTCAGCCTTGCTGTATTTGGGTTACGCTCAATCGAAGGCAGACCATTCCTTGTACACTAAGTTAACTTCAACAACTTTTACATTCATATTGATCTATGTAGATGATCTAGTAATCGCATGGGATAACATAAATGAAATTCAGAATATCATGAAGAAGCTGGATAATTTGTTCAAAATCAAAGACTTGGGTGAGCTTAAATAATTAAATTCTTCCTAGGTATGGAAGTAGCACGAAGCAAACAAGGTATAGCTCTATACCAACAAAAATACACCCTAGATTTACTAAAAGAATATGGACTGCTCAATTGTAAATCTACTAGTACCCAATGAACTATTTCGCCCAACTCTCAAAGACCACAGGAACACCTTTGGAGGATATGAAGCCTTATAGGAGACTTATTGGAAGATTAATTTACCTCACAAACACAAGAGCTGACATATGTTATGCTGTCAGCAAGTTTAGTCAGTTCTTAGGCTATGCAACGAATGAGCACTTTAAAGTTGTCTGCACATTTTGAGATATTTAAAGCAAGCTCCATCAAAAGGATTGTTATTTGACTGCAGTTGTGATTTAATACCGCAAGGCTTCAGTGTCAGGGTATTTCTTCTTTGTTGGCTGCTTCTTATAGTTTCATGGAAAAGCAAAACATAGAAAACTGTGGCTCGATCATCATTAGAGATAGAATATTGAGCCATGGCCTTGGCCCCTTGTGAAGGAATTTGGCTCACTTATATACTAGACAGTTTCAGAATTAAGCTAGTAAAGCCCTTGACATTGTTTTGTGATAATCAATGAGCAAGACATATAGCTTCTAATACAATATTTTACGAAAGAATAAAACACATAAAAATAGATTATCACAAGGTCAGGGAGATAGTGCAAGATGAAACCTTAAAGTTGATGCCGATGCCATCAAGAAAGCAAACAACAGATGTCTTAACTAAAACTCTATCTGCAGAACCATTTGAAACATTATGTGATAAGCTAGGCATGTATAACATATACACTCCTAGTTTAAGGGGCTGTTGCTATATAAAATATTTTTTATTAAAATTATCGAAAATTGTTAGAAGTTGCTGATATCTTGTGGACAGCTACCTAATTGCTATTGGCTAGTCCAACTTAATTAGTTAGAAAGCTTAATTAGTTAGAAATATTAGCTATAGAGATTCCACACTTAGCTAACATATTGTAACTATATATAGTGTGTCCATTATTATAATCAAGTGAAATATTTTTTCACTCAATAAAAAATTCAATTTCGGATTCATCTCTTTAGTTCATTTCTGCAATCTTTCTCTGCTCTTTCTTGTTTGAAGAACTGCAGCTTCGAACAAGTTTCAACAAGAATCATGGAGGGTGGCGGCATGAGTGTGAAGGGCATTGAGGTTGTAGCAATCACAAACATCGTTCAAATACCACAACCGCCATGCAACCAAGAAAGCAATGGCATCGCGGCGACGAACGGCGTAAGTGGTCATGGTTGCATGACCAAGAGAGGGATGCCTACGATTACAACGATGGCGACATGTGGGAGGGTAGAGGAAGAGCAAAGAAAAATTGGGTTGGGATCACTATTTTGTTAAACAAGCCCAACTTTTCAATAAGCTTGCAACAATATATTCTTTCAAATTTATCCTAAGAGTTCAAACAATATTTCTGTTTATTCCAATTAGACTTTGGGACTCTAGAAAGACTTTTATGTTTATATGTAAGGTGATTGCTATAGTGATGATGCCTATTTTTTTTCTCATGTGATCAACTGACTTGGTATAGTAGTGGTCTCGACACGTTATCTTTATTCTTGAACAGTAGGTTTGGGTTCAGATGACTAGTTTTAGAGGACTAGAGAAGTCACCCTATGTTTTCCTGGTAGTTATCAAGGAATATGGATTATGGGAAAATTGATAAAATAGTAAGGTGAAGGATTAATCACCATTAATTTTGTAATTTTTATGAAATGTATGTTTCACTGACTTAGTAATTAACTCCTTATTTTACCACTTTACTAATTTTTTTATTTTAAAGTATCTTGATCCATTATCAAGTAATTAACATCAATATTATAATTAGGACTATTATTTTCATACTACACTCGTTAATTATAGGCCACCATGCCCCTTTTTTTGGGTTTTACAATGTTTGTCTAAGTTGGAAGAAGTGGTCTACATAATAATATCCAAAAACCAAAACTTGTCTAAATAATAATAAGGGTAAAATGCTAAATTGGTTTCCTACGTCCGAATGTAATTCTGTTTTGGTCCTTAACGTTTAAAGTGTCTTATTTAAATTTAAAAAAAATTTATTTAGTTTCAATATAGTCCCACCGTGAGGTCAAAGTTAAATAATTAACTGAATGTCCTACATGACAGCAGCAAAAACAAAATCGATAATCTGAAGAACAAATACAAACTCCAAAGGCACAAAATAAACCGTAGATGTATCAATACATTTATTTATCATTTTTTTACAATTTAAAAGAAATATTTTCTATAAAACTAAGGAGAATGATAAATAAATGTATTGATACATTCACGATTGATTTTGTGCCTCTAGAGTTTGTACTTATTCTCCAAATTATCGACCTTCTGTCATGTAAAACATTCTGTTAATTATTTAACCTTGACCTCATGGTGGGACTATATTGAAGTTAAATGAAATTTGTTTGGATTCACTTTAAATTTTAAGCACTAAAACAGGGTTATGCCCAAACATAAAAGACTAATTTAATACTTTACCCTAATAATAATAATAATAATAATAATAATAATAATAATAATAATAATAATAATAATAATAAACTTATTTCTAAAGTATATATTACTTATTAAAAAAAATTTTGTTGCTAAATAATTATTCTTCTATTATATATTATACCATGATTTAATTATTATTTAATAAATCATGTACTAAAATTAATTATTCTATCTATAAAAGTAAAATATATTTTTTTGAGAAAATAAATAATGCCCATTTTAAATTTAATTTGATCTCATATAAGTATTTAATATTACTTATTTTAATAATGACACTATTAAATGAATAGAAAAATGAAGAATAATAAATATTTATTTATTTAAAAATTTCCAATACAAAATTTTATATTTATGTAATTATTATTATTATTATTATTATTATTATTATTATTATTATTATTATTATTATTATTATTATTATTATTATTATTATTATATACACGTACAGATGGACATGTTATTAACCTATAATAGTTCTACTTTTATAAGAATTAATTCCTAGAAATACAGTAATCAGTTATTGATTGTATGACACAAAATATGACTTAAAGTTATCATTATCTATCTATTTTCGATCAATACTAATCTATATTAAAAAAAATATAACAAACACTAGTGACAAATAATGTGCTATTTCAGCCAAATATAAATACATAATTAATGTAGTAAATTTATAGTACATAATTACTAACTACCAAATAACAAACACTACTTTCCATCCAATATTGAAGGAAACAAAAACCTATCCCATTAATAATGAGAAAAATCCAAAGCAATTACACAAAAAAAAAAATCATAACAACGCTGCTTTAAAAATTTAAAGAAAAAAAAAAGTAAAAAACACAAAATGGACCCCAAGGCCCATATTTACAAAATAAAAAATCATAAATCTTGCTAATTATTCTAAATTTTGTTGTAAAACAACTAAATAAATAAGAAAAATGTAATTATAAAATAATGTAATGTAATTAGATAGCTTTAATAATAATATTCACAATAATTACTATCTCAATATAATAAGAATGATTAATATATCTACTAATATTATATGTTGTAGTATATGAATAGAAAAGATAAAACAACTTTGTAAGAGAAAGAAGATTTTGTATTTGTATTGTGTGTGTAAAATGCATTTGACGATGCTTGCTATTTATACATGTAAAATGATTTCACTTTCAACCTTTATTTATTGCTTTTTATCTTGTAAAGAGATTCATTCAGTCTTGAGAATGATATCCACTTAAGCCATACGTGGTCATTCATCTTTATCACAACACTCCCCCTTGGATGACCATTTAGGATTATTGCCTCGTTAAAATCTTACTAAAGAAAAACCCAGTGGAAAAAAAAACCTTAGTGAAGGAAAAAGAGTACAATATCCTTTAGTGATGGGGACTGCCTCGTTAAAAACCTTGTCAAGAAAAACCCATTGGGAAAAAAACTTGACCAAGGGAAAAAGAGTACAGCCTCCCCTTCTTGCCGACATCATTTAATATCTCAAAATCGGCGTATCCCAATCTCATGTACCAATCTTTCAAAGGAGGATTTTGGGAGTGACTTTGTAAATAAATCTGCCAGATTATCACTTGAGCGGATCTGTTGGATATCAGTTGTCCCTTGATTTTGAAGATCATGAGTGAAGAAGAATTTGGAAGAAATATACTTTGTTCTATCACCTTTGATGTATCCGCTTTTAAGTTGAGCAATGCATGCTGTATTATCTTCAAACAAGACAGTTGGAGCTATCTTATAGTCAATCAGTCCACATAATGACAGAATATATTGGATCAAACTCCTGAGCCAAAAACACTCGCGACTAGCTTCATGTATCGCGAGTATTTCAGCATGATTAGAGGAGGTTGCTACTATCGTCTGTTTCGTGGACCTTCATGATATAGCTGTACCACCATATGTGAACAGGTATCCTGTTTGAGATCTCCCTTTATGTGGATCAGACAAGTAGCCAGCATCTGCATAGCCAACTAGTTGTGACTTGGATCCATAGGCATAAAACAATCCCATATCAACCGTTCCATGAAGATATCGAAAGATTTGCTTGATTCCACTCCAATGTCTTCTGGTTGGAGAGGAAATATACTTTGCTAGTATGTTCACAGCAAATGATATATCGGATCGTGTATTATTAGCAAGATACATTTGCGCTCCAATGCCACTAAGATATGGTACTTCTGGACCAAGGATATCTTCATTTTCTTCTTTAGGACGGAATTGATCCTTCTTCATATCCAAAGATCTTACGATCATTGGGGTACTCAAGGGATGTGACTTATCCATATAAAATCTTTTCAAGATCTTTTCTGTGTATGTTGTTTGATGAATAAAGATCCTATTTTTTATATGCTCGATCTGCAGGCCGAGACAAAATTTAGTCCTTCCAAAATCTTTCATCTCAAACTCTTCTTTTAGAGTTTTTATAATTGTTGGAATCTCCTTAGGAGTCCCAATGATATTTAAATCATCAACGTACACAATAATTATAATGAACCCAAATGCAGATTTCTTTATGAAGACACATGGACAGATATCATCATTCTTGAATCCGTTTTTGGCCAGATACTCAGTAAGGATTATACCACATTCGTCCAGATTGCTTTAGACCGTATAAAGATCTTTGTAACTTAACTGAGTATAACCCTTGCGAATATTCATTGGATGGTTTAGATATCTTTAGTCCTTCAGGGACTTTCATATAGGTATCCCAATCTAATGAGCCGTATAAATAAGCTGTTACCACATCCATTAAATGCATATGCAGTTTATGATATGCAGATAAACTGACCAAATAACGCAATGTTATCGCATCCACTACAGGGGAATACGTTTCTTCATAATTTATACCTGGCCTCTGAGAAATACCTTGTGCTACAAGTCGAGCTTTGTAGCGTACAGCTTCATTTTTCTCATTTCGTTTTCTCACAAATACCCATCAATATCCAACAGGTTTTACATCTTCTGGTGTACGGACTACAGGTCCAAAGACTTCACTTTTGCAAGTGAGTCTAATTCAGCCTTCATGGCTTCTTTCCATTTTGGCCAATCATTCCTTTGTCGACATTCTTCGACTGATCTTGGCTCAAGATCCTTACTTTTATGCATGATATTTAGTGCCACATTATATGCAAATATTTCATTGACAATTGTCTTATTTCGGTTCCATTTCTTTCCTGTAAAGACATAATTTATCGAGATCTCGTCATTTTCACAATTTTTAGGTACCTGAACATCTTCTAGCGTTAAAACTATATCAGAGTTTTGGACAACTACAGGTGTCTTTACTATGTCTTTTTCAACAGGAATCATATTTACCTCTTTTGCCACGCTTCTGGCGTGTATTTGCTTCGGTGGCAATTTGTCCAATTGGGACATCAATTTAAATTGGGGCATTTTTCGCTGGCATATACGACCTGGTTATCCTCTTTATATCAGAAAATGCATCAAGCAATTCATTTGCTATTCTTTGCAAATGTGTAATATTTTGAACTTCTAGTTCAAATTGCCCTGATCAAGGATCTAAATGCATCAACGATGATGCATTCCAATTAAGTTCCTTTGCAGGAAGCTTATTCTCTCCCCCCTAATGTTGGAAACTTTGATTCATCAAAATGACAATCTGCAAACCGGGCTTTAAATACATCTCCAGTTTGTATCTCAAGATACCTCACTATAGAGGGAGAATCATATCCAATATATATCCCCAATTTTCTTTGGGTCCCATTTTGGTGCGATTAGGTGGTGCAATAGAAACATATATCGCACACCCGAATATTCTTAAATGGGAAACATTTGGCTGCTGGCCAAATGCTAATTGAATAGGAGAGAACTGATGGTAACTCGTTGGCCTCAAACGAATAAGTGCTACGGCATGTAAAATAGCATGCCCCCAAACCGAGATTGAGAGATTTGTTCTCATAAGCAAGGGTCTAGCAATTAATTAGAGGCGTTTAATAAGCGATTCTACTAACCCATTTTGTGTGTGAACATAAGCTACTGTATGTTCAACACTTATTCCATTAGCCATACAATAAGCATCAAAAGTTTGGGAAGTAAATTCACCAGCATTATCAGGACAAATTGCTTTAATTGGATTTTCTGGAAATTGTGCTTTTAATCGAATAATTTGAGCCAGTAATCTCGCAAACGCCAGGTTGCGAGAAGATAATAAGCACACATGTGACCATCTCGAAGATGCGTCTATTAGGACCATAAAATATCTAAAAGATCCACATGGTGGATGAATAGGTCAACATATATCACCTTGAATCCTTTCTAGGAATTCAGGGAACTCAAATCCAATCTTTACTGGTGATGGCCTTAAAATTAACTTTCCCTGAGAATATGCAACACAACAAAATTCACTAGTTTTAAGAATCTTCTGGTTCTTTAGTGAATGTCCATGAGAGTTTTCAATAATTCTCCTCATCATGGTTGTTCCCGGATGACTCAATCAGTCGTGCCAAGTTATGAATTCATTTGGGCTAGTAAACTTTTGGTTTACAGTGGCATGTGATTCAATTGCACTAATCTTGGTATAATACAACCCAGATGAAAGTGAGGATAATTTTTCTAATATAACTTTCTTATTTGAATCATGAGTTGTGATACATAAGTACTCATGATTTTCCTCATTCATAGTCTCAATATGATATCCATTTCGGCGAATATCTTTAAAGCTCAACAAGTTTCTTCGAGACTGGTAGATAATAGTGCATTATTTATTATGAATTTTTTTCCTCCAGAAAACAAATTATAGCTCTTCTGGAGCCTTCTATCACATTGCTTGAGCCAATAATAGTATTAACACATTCTTCTTTTGGCACCAGATGGGTAAAATATATATCACTTTTGAGAATAGTGTGCGAACTTGCACTATCCGCAAGTCATACATCTTCATTATATATCCTTGTCATTCTCTTCAAAGACAAATAATAATAAAATGAGTAGTATGAATAGTTAAATTGAATGCTTGATTAGAATTATTTTCTAAGAAATACTGCATATAATGTTATATACTAAAATTTTATTTTAAAACATGACACATTTAATGATTTCAAAATTTATAAACATTAATATTTCATAATATTTGAAACTCAAATACATAGAAAATAAAACTTAACAATAAGTTTTTACATTATTTATTTACATGGATACTTAACAATCTCACGCATTAAATTATTTCATCATTGATCAAATGATCAATATTTCCTTCAGGATACTCAAAGAAATCAGATACATCATAATGAATGGTGAAATTTTCAGCATCATTTGAAACGAAATTCGACTCTTTTTCCTTGTCGTCATTTTTCAAAGATGTCTAGTAAAGATCAACTAGGTGCCTTGGGATACGGCAGGTACGTGACCAATGGCCCTTTCCACCACAATGGAAAAACTTATCCTCTGTTGATTTATTCTGCCCAATATTTCTTTTTTTATTCCACTTCTGGTAAGATCCTCTCTTTTGAATATAATTCTTTTTCCTTCTATAATTTTTCTTGTTATTAAAACCTTGCCATTTACCTCTTCTGGGGTAATGATTTGCCGCATTTACTTCAGGAAATGGGGCGGCGCCAACTGGACGCACTTCATAATTTTTTAAAAGTAATTCATTATTGCGTTCAGCAACAAGAAGGCAAGAAATTAACTCAGAATATTTTTTAAACTCTTTTTCTCAATACTGCTACTGCAGGAGCACATTCGAGGCATGAAAGATTGAGAAAGTTTTCTCCAACATATCATGATCAGTTATCTTTTTCCCACATAATTTCATTTGTGAGGTGATTTGAAACATTGCAGAATTATATTCATTTATGGATTTAAAATCCTGTAGACGCAAGTGCATCCATTCATATCGGGTTTGAGGAAGTATCACCGTTTTCTGATGATTATACCTTTCTTCAAGGTCTTTCCAAAGATCTGCAGGATCTTTTAATGTGAGATATTCATTTTTCAATCCTTCGTCAAGATGACGACGAAGAAAAATCATGGCTTTGGCTTTATCCTTCTGGGATGCACTATTTTTAGCCTTAATGGTATCTCCAAGATTCATTGAATCAAGATAAATTTCAACATCTAGTATCCATGATAAATAATTGTTTCCAGATATATCAAGAGTATTAAATTCAAGATGAGAGAGCTTTGACATAATGAAAATTTGTTACCTGAGTCTTTCTAAAAATTTGATCAAAATCTCGTGCTGATAACGTGTTGTAAAATAACTAAATAAATAAGGAAAATGTAATTATAAAATAATGTAATATAATTAGATAGCTTTAATAATAATATTCACAATGATTACTATCTCAATATAATAAGAATGATTAATATATCTACTAATATTATATGTTGTAGTATATGAATAGAAAAAATAAAAAAACTTTGTACGTAGAAAGAGAAAGAAAATTTTGTATTTGTATTGTGTGTATAAAATGCATCTGATGCTTGCTATTTATACATGTAAAATGATTTCACTTTCAATATTTATTTATTGCTTTTTGTCTTGTAAAAAGATTCATTCGGTCTTAAGAATGATATTCACCTAAGTCATACGTGGTCATCCATTTTTATCGCAACAAATTTTTAATAATACTAATGACCTGACAAGTTACCAAAAAATTTTAGTATGGAGCAAAGTGCAAACCGAACCTTTAATTTTTTGGTGAATAGAGGGGGTCAAAGATCCTAAACAACAGAAAAGAAAGAAACAAAGACAACAAGAGGCCTAACACTCACCTCTCATCCTAAAACAGCCAAAGCAATCAGGGGAAGCAAACCGAACCTAACTCTAACTCTTCTAAGACATACCTGACTCCTATGAAAAAGAACATAAAACATGTCATTCTCCTTGCTATACCAACTCAGTTCATCATATGAGAAAAAAAAAATAGACATCATCACCTTAGCATTACCCTGCATATGTAATAGGATAGAAATAATTGTTTTTCAGAATTATTTACTTTCTAATTTTTTTTAATATTTGTAATTAAGACTAATTATACTTAGAATTTAAATAGTGTTTTTTTTATTTTTTTCCAACCTTGTGGACAAGGCCACAAAGTTAGTTTGACGGAGAGAATATTGTTAGGATAGGCCTATTAATTAGGCCCATATGAATTATTTAACTAATTAGGATTATAAATAGAAAATTATCATTGTATTGATAAGGAATTAATAAATTGATATTGATTGAACTTTGGTAAATTAGAGTTTCTCTCCCTAATATAAAACGGAAGTTCTAACATATTTAAATCTTATGTATTTCTCTGTAATCTGTAAGTGTTGTTTAGTTTTTCTATTAATAAAAGTTTTATTTTTGGTCCAAAAAAAATTATGTCCAAAAAAAAAAAGACCATCACCGTATTTTCTATTGAAAATGTTTCCAGCAATTAAGAAAAGTTTGAAAATGTGTAAATATTGATTTTAGATTTACGGAGGTTTTACAAAATATTTTCATTGGAAATTTTCTTATAATTTGCAATCAAAAGTGTTTTCACTCAATTTTTTATTATCACTGAAAATTAAAATGAAAATGAGCAAACCCTAATATTTCACTGTACAATATTGTCATCCTGTTTTCAATCACATAGGTATATCAGTGTTCCCGGTATACTTGAAATTTTTCCTATCAGTATATGTAACACCAGTACCGAAAAGTAAAAGATAAAATCTATAGAAGCAATCTATAAACAATGGCTTTTGGTGTTTCAAACAGGAATAAAGGGAAAGTTGCAAAGGCATGAGATACCCACTTCATCGCCGCATTTTCACTGAGATAAGTCAATGAAGTATAGGAGAGTAAGAAGAATCAGTTCTATACTTGTTTGCGAAATTTAGTTCTAAACTGTCAATAGTAGCCCAAGAACATTCTTTTTTTTTCCCTCTTACACTTGCTCCCAAGCAGAGCAACACTGAATTGATACGGCATTTTGGCTATCAGACCACACTTGTCACTTAACCATCTATATATTTAATAAAAAGAGTATTTATAATGATGCACCAATTGGTTCCAGATAAAAGAAAATACAGATGACGAACTTCACAGTTTCCACTTAAACAGGAGATATACGAAAACCTGCACAGGATCATCTCAATATCAACCCCTTCAACAATGTCAGGCTCTAACAAAGCTCTAATCATCATCAGGAATAGGCAAGGCATGTTAATTTCAAGCATAGGCAAACTCAAAGAAGAAATGCATTAAGAGAAGGCTACTCAACTTGTGGGATTGACAATTGTACTAATTTGCTTGAATATTATGAATTATGACTGTTGTTATCAAAATATCTGTTAATTACATCCTTGAACATTTTTACTTTGGACTAATTAGCCTTTGAAGAAAAAAATATCAAGTTCTCCACGATAACAAACGATGGATATGTATGTCCTTTTGTTAACGGAGTGCGAAAGGAAATGGAGTCGTCCATGTATTTCATTATCTACAGTGATGCATGTCCCGTTACTGTAACTGCCATATGAGCATGAAAATGATGTAGTTTTGAACAATCAAGCGTTCATTATCTTTTGAGTTTCCATCTAATCTTTATGAACTGCTCTCTATTTATCACGAATCCTACTAAGACAAGTAAAATTTTGTTCCAAAAATTGTTATCTACAATCTTTCATAAATAGACACGTTATACTAGTTAGGTTTTATGTGATGAATTAATAGAAGGACATCACATGTCTACCATTTGCTATCATGGATGACCAAATTGGTACTCTTTTTTTTTTCAAGAGCTAATTAATCTAGGGTCGAAATTTTCAAGGACATAGTTGTTACTTTTCTCTTAATCTAATATGACCACACTCCAAATCAAATAAAACAGATCCTAATGCTTCAACACACGAATTCAAAATTCTACCAACTTCCAAAGGTAGTACCATTTCCTCGTAGATCTATGGGGCCAAGTGATTATGTTAATGCATGTTCACATACATTAGAAAAATACCTTCACTAATCATTCTGATTGAGCTGAAGTAGATATCGAGCATTATGCAGAACAGCATTAGCTTCCTCATTTGAGGCATCAATTGCACGCAATTCTTTAATTTCTTCCTGCCATTTCTCCACTTGCTCCTTATGAATCCTACACATTATGAGTTATCAGTTATAAAGAGTTTTACCATGGAAATCATATAAAACAGCAATAAAAAAGTAAGAATAGGTATATGGGCTCAAAAGTTTTCAGTTTCATAGCTCACATACATAATCAGTTTCTCCTCAAATTCATTGCTTAATTCCTTAAACATTGTTTTCCCTGATTCCAAGAGCTCAGACACCTAAATGCATACCATCATTTCAGCAAGGTCAAAACTCAAAATTGATTTCCATAAAGTATCACAAGAATATTCGCAGTGTGCTATAACAATTATACACATATATAGCTTTACCCTTTGAGTAAAATTCTCAATTTTCTCAAGAATAAGAGAGATATTCAGTTCCATTTCCTCAGATCCAGTAATGTTGGCCTCCATTTCTTCCTCTTGTACAGTACGTACTGAATCTGCTTCAGCTTTCCCCTCTTCTTCCCCCTTATTTATTACCAAAAATTGCAAAAAAGAATAAACAAAACTAAATAAATAACACACAGTACGGTGCCGAAGAGGACGAAAGGTAAAATTCATGAGAAAATTGTTGAAGGATAAAAATGAGAACCTCAGGTTTCAAGCGTTTCCTTGTATCTCCATTCTCTGAGCTTTCCCTTCGAGTTGACATTGGTTAAACCTAAGCACACAATTTAACCATAAAAGATATTTTCCTTCTAAATCTAGATCCAACTTTATGCATATGAACCAAAAAATTAGAAAATTCAAAATTCATCTAAATCTTTCTTTCCTTAAAAACAAGGCACACATAGTAGTGAACCGGAACTAACTAGTGTGAAACCCTAGCGTAGAACGTAAATCCGAATTTTCTAAACTAGAACTACACAATAGAAAAAACGAATTAGAGTTCAGGATTGAACTATTGCAATTGTAAATAATGTGATAATGATTTGAATGAGAACGTAAATCGCAAAGAAAATCCAAATTCAAAGCACTAACAACGAACATGGAAACGGTGTGACTGCGTAATGATTGATTGAATTGCAAGCATCAATTAATCAAAAGATATATCATAGAAAAGAAGACACTAAAAAGAAACGATAAATTGAATTTTCTTTTTCTCCGCTGATGGATTTGCGTGATTATATTTGTAAGACAGTAAGAGCAGTGAAAACAAGTGGAAACGAATTTTTACCGGTTAATTGAATTTGCGAAGATGGATAGCGTTGTTAATCTTGGAATTTCAGAGTAGCAAGAGAAGTATGTGAACGAAAGAGAAAAAGCAAAAGGACTAATATAGTCGTTCACGTTCATGATTTTGAAAGCGCGCGTCTTTTTTTTTTTTTTTACTCTTATCCTTTTTTTCGAGGATATTTCAACAAAAATTCACCAATCTTGTGGTTAATTTTTTTTATATGATTTACACATGTGAATTATGCTGGCTTATGAAGTTTTGAGGTGATATACACTTCTGTGATAGGGTTATTTTTTGTGAATTAAAGGGAAAAAAATTGGATTGTCCAATTTTTTTTGGAGAAAAAGGCACTCAAATCAGATGATCCGATTTGTATGAAATAGAAGTTTGGTTGGATTGAAATTGGACCCACCGATTTTTGGTTTGGAAATTTTTTTAATGCGAGTGAACACTAGTCGAACCCACCAATTTTGGATCTGTAAACAATTTGAAATTTGAAACGCGGTCGGACCGTCCGATTTACTTGTTCATGTATACATAAACCAAAATTGCACAGAACTCTTCACTTCTTCTTCTTCATTGTGAGTTTCAAATCTAAGCTCATGTTCTTTTTCTTCATTGTGAGTTTCAAATCTAAACTCATGTTCTTTCTCTCCTCTCATTCTTCTCCTCCATTCTTTTAGAAAAAATAATAGTGAGATTGAGAGTGTTTAATATCATTATGGATGATAGAGTTATCTTGAAAATTTATTATTATAGATAGATTTTATTACAAACATACGAGGGAGTTCAATTTGTATGTGAAAATACATTAGATATTATTATTTTGTTCACATTGTCATTTGAGAAATTAAAAGATCTGATTTGTGAGAAGATAAATTCTCAAATATCTAGGAGAATATCGTTTATTTTGTACAGGTATCGTTTATCTGTGTTTGGTGGGTTCGTTCAATTTCAAACAAAATACGTGATTGATGAAGTGAGCATGCATGAAATGTTTTCAATAATCTATACAAGTGTGCGAGGCATGCCGAATCCACAACCAAACTGTATGATCCCAGTGAAGTTATGGAGCAAAGGCAAAAATTTTCAGTGCACCGCTGCACCCAACTTGTCTCCAAACAGAATTGTCCCAAATAACAACATTATGTGACACTTTACGTACCTCTGAATGTGAATATCATCAGTCAACACTATTCGATCTTTCAAACCCCTAAACCACGTCAATTTTATAAAGCTTTCTCTACAGTCCGTCTTCCTCGGTGCAATCCCAAACTGGTGCAAGCACTCGGCCTCCAAGGCCTCAAAACTACTCATGGGCGATCCTGTAACCGGAAGACCATTTGTCGGCAGACCGAGAATTATCACAACATCCTCCAACGGCACAGCACACTCACCAACTGGATAATAAAATGTGTGAGTCTCAGGCCGCCATCTCTCAATTAGAGCATTAATCATTGCTGACTGACATTGGATGACTCCAATCTGAAAAACATGATAAAAACGAATCTCCCGTAAATGCCCCTCAACAATTTGGTTGTATGGATACGCAGCATAAAGTGATCACATATCAACATCCGTGAATCCTACAATATCACATTTTCGTTATAACTGTCAGTATATAATTATATTAACAATAACATAATTATACTCAGGGCAAATTACTTGATTAAATCAAATGGCTTCCAATATTACCTGAATGTCCCCAGATAGAAAAAGCGACGTCAAAGTCCTAAACCACATTTCTATATAAATCGAATTGAGTCAATTCGATTTAGCAAAACACGTAGTAAATCGAATACAATAGATTCAAATTAGGCAAAAAACGTAGTTCAACTAGAATCGAATCAAATCAATTCGATTTGATGTTCTTCTACTAAATCGAAACAAATGGACTCGATTTACATATGAACTTAAATCGAATCAAATAGGTTCGATTTATAATTGAACGTAAATTGAATCGCTTAAATTCAATTTACACATGCACCAACGTTATCGTAAATCAAAACTAATTGTTTCAATTTACAAAGCAATGAGGTATATAAAAACGAGCTTATACACAAAATTTTGTAGAAGAGTGAGATTCACAATAGCTAGTGATGAGAGTTTTGTAGCTCTTGTGCACTATAGAGGGTCAATTAAGAAGAAAACGCGATCAGGAATTAAGTTCACTGACAAGGATGAGTGTTTTTCTCATATCTTCGATCAGTTTTGCTAAGTTTAAGAATACTATACTCCAGAGACTAGGACTGCATGGCGTGAAACAGGTGGAGAAGTTATTCTATAGAATTCCGATTTTTGTGTTACGCGATGATGTAAAGTATGATTCATTTGTTATTAGTAGTGACAAAGATTTACAAGTGATGTTTCATTGTCGCCGTCAGTTTCCTGAGGTGAGGACTCCGGAGTTGTTGGCGAAGCTTGTGGATGTGGCATCTAGTTCTGGAGGTTCGAATAGGAATCTCCACTCCACAGGACAACTAGCCAGCTCTAGTCCCATACCTGTTGGATCCTCATCAGCAGTGTCGGTGATTGCACCTGAGCCAGATTTAGTGGCTTCACCATCCTTTGCCATTAATTTGAATCGCAGTTGTGATGCGTTAGTAGGTGAGGCTGGAGCGTTGGGAGAGGGTGCAGTCGCGGCGTGCAGTTCTCCTCCGTTTGTTCCGGTTTTCGGAGAGGTTAGAGCACTCGATGGGGTTGAGGATGCATTGCATGGTGATGATGATGATGATGTGGAGCCCGCAACAATTGCTGATGATAGCGACAAGGAGACACCACAGACGACTCCACCTGTGGGTGGGGGAACATCTAATTCAGGTACTAATCAGTACCCCCCCACCCCGCACTTCTCTGCTCTGGACTTGGATTCCATGCCACCTCAGGAGGATCCCTCTGTACCTATTGGCTTTGGGGCAAGAGACACGCAAAATGCAGGAGGTGTAGCTGAATTTTAGGTCGGTCAGCAATTTCAGGATAAAGAGAAAGTCGTGTTTAGGGAGAAGACCTATAGCATTCACCGCGGGGTTGAGTACAAGGTATTGGAGTCGGATCACCGCAAGTACTATGGCAAGTGCAAAGAGTTCGGGAGCGGGTGTGCATGGCTCATCCGAGTCAGCCTCTGCCAGATCAAAGGGATTTGGGAAGTAAAACGGTACAATGGTCCTCATACTTATCTAGCCACATCGATCTCTAGTGACCACAGAAAGTTTGATTATCATGTCATATCGGCCTTCATAATGCCCATGATTAGAGCTGATGTTGCCACGTCGATCAAGGTATTGCAGAATGCCAAGGAAGCACACTTCGGCTTCAGACCGACGTACAGGAGGGTTTGGATGGCAAAACAAAAGGTCGTGTCATAGATTTACGGAGACTGGGAAGATTCATATAATAAGTTGCCACGATGGGTATTGATCTTGCAGATCACTATGACAGGTAGTGTAGTTGTGTTGAGGACGAGTCCTATTCGAGTTGGTGGGCAACTGGATGACTCTACAGCTTATTTCCATCGTCTGTTTTAGATATTTCCACCCTGTGTTGAGGCATTTCGACATTGCAAACCGTTGGTCAGTTTGGACGGTACCCACCTATACGGCAAATACGGTGGTACACTGCTTATCACGATTGAACAGGATGGCAACTCCAACATCATCCCTATTGCTTTTGCACTTATGGAAGGTGAAAATGCAGAGTCGTGGTCATTCTTTCTGTCTCACCTTCGAGCTCATGTGATGCCTCAACCGGGTATACTTGTCATATCAGATAGGCTGATGCACCACTATTTCGTGGTACATCTTGTGCTTAATTGAGTGGATTTTATCCATTATTCTCACACTTATTCATAGAATTTGCATGTTTTACATTTTCCTTCCTAATTTTGTGCTATGATTGGAAACATGCTTCTATGGCCTTAATTTTGCTAATTTTAATCCTCTCTTATTAGCATTCGATGCCTTGATATGTGTGTTAAGTGATTTCAGGATTTATAGGGCAGGAATGCCTTAGAGGATGGAAAGGAAGCATGCAAAAGTGGAAGGAATACAAGAAGTTGAAGGAATTGCTAAGCTGTCAACCCTGACCTCTTCGTATTCAATTGATCATAACTTGAGCTACAGAAGTCCAAATGAGGCGGTTTCAGTTGCGTTGGAAAGCTAACGTTCGGGGCTTCGAAATGATATATAATTTGTCATGGTTTCCCTGCAGGTAAATGGCTCGCACGCGTGCATCACGCGCACCTGTGCATCTGCAAAATTTCAGCGTATCAGAATTCTCCCCCAGCGATTTCTGGGCTATTTTTGACCCAATTTTCGGCCCAAAACACATAGATTAGAGGCTGCAGAGTGGAGGAATCAAGGACACAACTTTCATTCACACACTTCTCATTATTCATAATTTAGGTTTTAGATGTAGTTTTCTATAGAGAGAGGCTCTCTCCTCTCTCTAGGTTTTAGGATTTAGGATTAGCTTTTCTTAATTTCAGAATTCTACCTTGCTTCAATTTAGGTTTCTTCTACTTTAATTGTTCTAGTACTTTGGTTTACCTATTTCTCTTGTTGATTCGTTTATTTCCCCAAATTGGTTTATGAACTCCATGTTAGATTTGATTTTCTATTTAATGCAATTTGAGGTATTTCAGATTTATGATTGCTTTCTTCAATTTATGTTATTGATGCTTTCAATTGGTTGTTTGGATTTTATTATCTCTTATTACTTTTCTATGTTTTTATGTGGTGCCTTCCAAGTGTTTGATAAAATGCTTGGGAGGGTTTTAAGTTAGATTTTTATATTCTTGGCTTTGGTTGAGTAATTGGAGACTCTTGAGTTATCAAACTCCTTTGTTGATTGTTAATTGAAAGTTGCCAATTGACTTGAATTCTGCTAACTCTATTCTTTTCTTAGGAGTTGACTAGGACTTGAGGATTTATATTGATTTATCTACTTGACTTACCTTCACAGTTGGAGGTTGACTAAGTGGGAGCAATGAACAATTCTCATCACAATTGATAAGAATAACTAGGATAGGACTTCTAATTCTCACACCTTGCCAAGAGTTTTATTAGCTATTAGCTTTACTCTTGCAATTTACTTTTCTTGTTCAATATTTAAAAACCCCAAAACACACTTTTCCATAATCAATTATAAGCACACTTCCCTGCAATTCCTTGAGAGACGACCCGAGGTTTAAATACTTCAGTTGTCAATTTACTAAGGGTTTGTTACTCGTGACAAACAAATTTTTATATGAAGGGATTTTAGTTGGTTTAGAAACTATACTTGCAACGAGAACTTATTTGTAAATTCTAGACCACGAGAAAGTCCGTTCATCATAGGCACAACGGGATAAAGGCTGCGTTGGAGGCTCCTGATGGGGGATGGCATCCACCTACTACATAAGGGGCTTTCTGCATCCGTCACGTGGCGGCTAATTTTTCCCTGACTTTCAAGGGCAAGGATGCAAGGAGGCTACTAGTGAATGTTGCATATGCAAAGACGGAGGTCAAGTTTCAATACTGGTTTGACATCCTGCGTACGTTTGATCCTGCGATATGCGACTGGGCTAATCGAATTGACTATGCACATTGGACTCAGCATCAGGATGAAGCTCGCAGATTTTAGCACATGACTACAAATATATCTGAGTGTGTGAACTCGATCCTAAAGGGTGTTAGGAACTTTCCGGTGTGTCCATTGGTGAAGGCCACATATGAGAGATTATCCGAGCTATTCATTTAGACAAGAAAAGAGGCCGAGGCATAGTTAGGCTCTGGGCAACAGTTCAGTTAGTATATGCTTAAGGCGATCGAGGCCAACCTGAAGGCCTTAAGGTGGTTCACCGTGACTTTGTACGACAGGGACAACTCAGAGTTTACGGTGGCTAAGACCAGTCTGACAGGGAGCTTTTCACTTGGCTCATACAGAGTATCCCTCACGTACCAGACATGTGACTGTGGATATTTTCAAGCACTTCATTATCCATGCTGGCATGCGTTGGCATGCTGTGCATATGCACGCTTGACGTGGTCTGCCTATGTCCACGAGGTGTATCGTCTTAGCTTCGTGTGTGATGTTTATCGGATGGGATTCATACCTCCGATTCCTGAGGGATTCTAGCCGCCATATGATGGTTCGACCGTCATATCGGACCCGGCCAAGAGACGGGCGACTGAAAGACGCCCCAGGACCACCAGGATTCGGACTTCGATGGACAAGGCTGACCAAAACTGGCCCAAGAGATGTGGACTTTGCCGACAACCTAGCCACACACGTAGGAGTTGTCCCCAGAGAGGAGTGGCAATTAGTTCTGCAACTACTAGTAATGTGTAGTGTTTATGCTTTTTATTATGTCATGTTGTATTTCAGTTTAACGTTTTATTTCCGACGTACGGTTTATTGTAAGTAATAGCTATCTACTGTCGATGTTAATTTAAATTTATCATGCATAATGTTTTAACAATAGGGTATTCGTGCGGACTAGTAAATCCTTATGTTAATAAAGTTTATCAGCGATTTCTTTTTCATAAGACAATATAACATAAGGTAAGGACATTTTGCGTGACTTAACTACTACACATAAATAAGTGAAACTGAAGTCCAGATAACAGAATACATAAAACATGTCACATAAATAAGTCTCCATACATAACTAATACAGGAATACATAAAACATGTAACGAAGCTGCTATGTCCTCATAGGAGATGTGATCCGGTAAAGCGGCGCCGATGACGTCTGACCCGCCTGCCTCTCTGTGCTAGAGGGACCTCATCACCATCGCCGTCATCATCACCATCCTCGTCACCATCCCCTCCCTAGGGTTCTGCGTCCGGTGTGCCAGCATACGATGTAGACGGACCAGGCTGTAATGAATTGGGCCGTGCGAAAGTAGAGGGGGTGGCCCACCCAAGGCAAACATGTCATACAAAGGTCCAGAAGGAGGCTCGTTCAGGTCCACATCAACCCGAGTCTGGGATCCAGGAAGCGAAGACCTGTGCCTGGCCAGCTCATCCTCCTGCATGATCATGCTGATCTCGCCTAGAAAGTGTGACCCTCCAAACTCTGCATCGAGGCCCTTACTACTGAGCAAGTCCGACAACATCTGACCTGGGATAATATACGGCTAATGCTCGTGCAGACTATCATCACACGCAAGAACCCCAGCGAAATAGTCTCCAAATCCGCAACCAGGAATATCATTATCCCCTGAACCCACTACTCCCCCACCGATGTTGCTTCCGTCACCCTCACCTCTGTGACCACCTGAGCCCCCTGCACCCGTGACCCCACCTCTATGGCCCTGACCATCATCGGATCCCCGTCATCCCGCTACCACCTCCCCCTCGATCTTCGTCCCCCCACCGCTCTCATCATCCCCTCCTCCACCGCCACGTCGGGCACGACCTCGACCACGACCCCTGACTCCACGCAAGCCATGACCCCTCCCACCTCGCCTGCCACGTCCCCTCTCCTCCATCACATCAATGGCCTCCTCTAGCCAAATCCACTCATGCTAGCTAGATCATGTTCCAACACGCTGCCTCCTAGCAACCCTACGATTGTCCGGAACATCAGGCAGCTGGTCCATGTCTAAGACTCGTCCGAGACCTCACTTAATCGCCTGAGCTGGTATGGCAGCTACCCTAGGGTCACCTAGGATGAGCTCAGGCGATAAAAACCTCCTGCCATGTTGATACCACCAATCAATGTACTCATGAGAAGGTCCTGGATCAGGTACAACGTCAAATTGTATCACGTGTTGCACCCTGTTGGCCCAATGAATATGCCAACTCTGTAGTGTCAACAAAAACCAACGATCTCCGCCCCTCCCATCCTTTAACATCAGAAAATCTATGTTCAGGGCAGAACGTGGCCTACCCTGAACCCCCCCTCAAAACTGAGGAAGCATCCGATCTACCGGATGCCACTCAATGACATCGAAATAGATCAATGCTATCGCAGCCCTCCACAGAGTCATATGGCGTGGCTCCAATATCTCTGCGACTGCACGACCTCCGCCAGGCTATATGGCATCCACAGAAATTGCGCATACAAGTTCATATAGTTAGTCAACATAAATTAATAAAGATGCAAATACAACATGAACATATTAATACTCACATCCCCCCGCTGCTGGAGTAAATCAATCCTCAATCTCCAATTCGCGACACGAGGCCCCTTGTCGCTCAAGCTCGGCTGATAACCTGACCATCTGATAACCACAATATTTAGTTAACAATAAAGTTAATTGCTAAAAAATGGAAAATAGTTCGCATAACTAAAGGGAGAATACCTTGACGCCAACGTCCAATGAAAAACATCAAATCCATCTGCCCGGAATCCAGGGAACCTTTAAAAGATCCACGACTAGAGGACTTGCAGTGGACCAGCCAACTTGACGACATTTCTGTTCGCCACGCGGCACATGCACCTGTATAGCCATGACAATGCAGCAGAATCCCAACTGTACTGACCTATGTCCTCCAACCTGGTGACGTACGGCAGCCAACGGATGTGGAGGCGGGTACCTGACTTGTCCCCAAACAGCTGCGTCGATAGGAGCATCATGATGTACACACGGGCATACCTCCTAATCGTCTCCTCATCTGCTCCCTGTGGAATGGTGTGGTATTTTATAACCCACAAACTAATCGGCAAGTGCACCGGGTCGTACCAAGTAATACCTTACGTGAGTAAGGGTCGATCCCACGAGGATTGATGGATCAAGCAACAATAGTGTTTGATAGGATTAGTTAGACAAACAGAAAATAGTGTTAGAAGTTCAAAGAGCATTAAACAGTAAATTAAGAATTTCAGAAAGCAAGCAGCAATGAGTTGGAAATAAAATATGGAGAAGATAGTTAAGGTTTCAGAGTTATCTATTTTTTCGGATTGACTTTTCTTACTAACTAATTTAATAATGCAAGATTTAATTCATGGCAAATTATATGTGACTAGACCCTAATTCCTTAGACCTTCCTAGTCTCCTCTAAAATTCATTAACTGCCAATTCCTTGGTCAATTAATTCCAATTAAAGGGTGATGATCAAGTTCCAGTTTATATGCCACAAAAATCCTAATTATCCAAAAATAAGGGGATTATATTTCACGTATCCCGTTAAATACAAACAATTAGAAATTTAGGATAATATGTCTTCAAGCTGTTGTTCAAGTAAAGAGCTTTTCCAAGTTTTACAAGAACTCAATTAGAACATGGGTCATACTTCCGTTCCACCCAATATTCATAAAATAAAGAGCAAAAATAATTATTGAAATATAAATCAAAACATGGATTAAATTAGAAAGATCAAACAAATCAATCCATACAAATAGACAGAGCTCCTAACCTTAACAATGGAGGATTAGTTGCTCATACTTTAGAGAAAAACTAGGATTGTGGTAAAATGTACCGCGCTTTTTCTGATGGCATCTAAATTCCTATTTATAACTAATCCTAATAAATTTAAAATCTAATATCTAAAATTAAGATAATATCTTTTCCTATTTTAAAATCAAATTTGAATTTAAATCAGAATTAACTAACTACTCCGCGTCTTGTAACGTGGGGGCCACTTGGCTTCACTGGATCAGTGCCTAACTTGAGTGCTAAAATGGGGCCCAAAAATCACCCCAGCGTTTTCTGCACGTGGCGCATGTCACGCGTACGCGTCGCTGAGCAAATCTTCAATTCACGCGTACACGTCAGTCACACGCATGCGTCGCCATGGATACCTCCAAATCACGCGCACGCGTCAGGCACGCGTGTGCGTCGCTCCTCGCAGCCATCTCCTTTGATTCTTGTGCTGCAGAAAACTCCATCAAATCCAGCTGAATGCTACCTAAAATAAATAAAATTGAACAAAACTCAAAATAGCATCCATAGTGGCTAAAATATATTTAATTCTTAATTAAACTCAACAAATTAGATGCAAATTCACTAGGAAAAGATAGGAAAAATGCTCACACATCATGGAAACTCACTAAACGTCTCCTCAAACCATGTGCACTTCACTGTGAACTTGTCGATGCAGTTCGCAGGAGGCAATACCCCGAGCAGCTCCTCAAACCACACCCATGGTGGTCGGCCACCCGCTATATATCATGGAAAGTCTATCAGGCATCCGCTAACATACTGATCGTCGATTGGGAGACCAAGGTGGTACGCTACATCCTGTAAGGTTA
This sequence comes from Arachis hypogaea, assembly GCF_003086295.3. NCBI lineage: Eukaryota > Viridiplantae > Streptophyta > Magnoliopsida > Fabales > Fabaceae > Arachis > Arachis hypogaea. Next base: position 20,483,757 of record NC_092044.1, on the reverse strand, counting down.
TCATACACTCCCCAAATGACATGTGGAATGTATGCGTCTCAATGCGCCATCTCTCTACGAAGGCGCTGACCAACGACTCGTCCAACTAAAACCAACTTTCGTTCAATCTTGCAAGATGGTACAGACCAGCCATCTACAAGTAAGGAACGATCCTATCATCCAACATCATACCATGCTGCCGTCTCATGTTGCTGAAGCATCGATGGGCTGCATAAGAATAGAAAATTCTTTCTCAGATTCGTCGCCAAAAAACTGCTCGATGCATCAAAATTTCTAGTAACCGCAGACATTGCATGCCAATACTTTGAAAACATTTTTACAATAAATTCCTACCAATCTTTTACAGATAAAAATGCTAACCACTACATTATTCACGATCCAATTCTTCAACGTAACAAAAAAATTATTAATATGAGATAAAAACATGTTCTTTTTATTGATACACATAAAAACCTGTAGTTAACCCTGTTGATGACTCTACAGCTAACCCTATTCTATAGTTAATGACTCACTAAGTCTGACATGAACTAAATTCAAATATCTATTTTTGGATTTATTTTAAAAATCCCAAACTAACAGTTCTAACCAACTACTAATTTATTTAAAAAAATAGATATTAAAAAATATTAACCTCGAGGTGGACGGCACCAGCAATATGCGCGACTCCATCTAGTTGATACAGACGATTCGGATCGCCCTCCACGCATGCAGATTCTGTTGTTTCCGGGTTGCTTTTAGAGAATTTTGGATCTAGTTGGTAGGGTTGGGGTGGGGTATGAGGTTTCTTTGTTCGAATCAACTGATTTCGATTTGTTTATATAGCAAAAATCTAAGGAAATCGAATCAATTAGATTCTAATTATGCTCGCCGATAAGTACATGTAAATCGAAACAAGTAAGTTTGATTTAACCATCAAATCGAATCAAGTGGTTTCGATTTACGTTGGACTTGTAATCTGTTGGCTAAATTGAATCTTCTTAATTCGATTTACATGTATTTGGAAATTGAATTCATTAAATTTAATTTATTAATATTTTAACCATGAACGTAATTCAAATTGATTTTATTCGATTTTCATTCAAGTTCGTTTTTTACTTATTTCGAATCTAATGGATTTGATTTACTACGTGTTTAACTAAATCGAATTGAGTCAATTCGATTTATATATAAATCTTCTTTAAAATTTTGACATTGTATTTTTTGGTTTTGGACATTCACAACATATTAAAAGCCATTAGGTTTATTCAGGTCATTTGTCCTTATACTCACATGTCCATTATAACTACCAGTAAAATTATATTTCACACTCATATTTATTAGCTTATAACAAAATCTAATTAACTTTAAATGCATAACCAGAATAAGTTCAATAATGATAAATTATTTGTAAAACTTATATATATATATATATATATATATATATATATATATATATATATATATATTCTTTACTTTACATAACATAACCAGAATAAGTTTGCAAGTGTATTTTACACTCATATTATTATTATTATTATTATTATTATTATTATTATTATTATATTAAAAACCAACATTATTATTAATAATAATCATAAAATAATATATTAAATTTGTAATTTAAGTTTGGTCTTTACTAATTTATTGTCTAAATTACACTAAATTATATTAAATTTAATTATTATTAATAATAAATAATTTATTAAATTTATATTTTTTTAACTTAAACTATCCTAAATTCATATTTTTACTTCTAAATTTATATTTCTACTTCTAGTACAATACAATTAAAACAAAAATATATTAATTAAAATTTCATTCCTAACATATTATTATTCATATTATTATTATTATTATTATTATTATTATTATTATTATTATTATTATTATTATAATTAAAAATTGATTTCATTCGTTCACTCCACCCAAAACATAATAATCAATAATCATAAATTTCATTTTAAAACAAAACATATTATTAATCAAAATTATTTATAGACTTTATAAACTAATTAATTCTACTCTACTCACTATTTCTAAAACTTAACAATAATCATATCATCCGTACATATTAAATTAGTGCTACTATAAAATCTAATATTATCATTATTATTTTTATTAAATTAAAATATTAAATAACAAAAACTTACATAATTTGAATATCTAAAATAATTAACAATGTAAGATTTTAGCTAATTCACTTCTTTCATTCTTAATCTTCTTGGCATTGTGTTCAATTTTTTTTCCTGCTACTATATGGTCCAGCAACGGCCGAAAATAAAGACGGTTATGGGGTTAGGGAGCAAACAAAAAAAAATTTGTGTATGAGAGTAAAAATGATAGCTGTTGAGAGGGAGTAACATTCGAAAGGGTTATTGGATACATCGAAGCTAACCAGGGACCAGCTGCATGCGCACCACGTAAAAGCCAGTACACAAATCGGACGGTCCGATTTGTGTACTGTCCGATTACAGTCCCCCCATCAGACCGTCCGATTTGTATTGCAGAGCCCTCATAGCCTGGTGAAACACCATAAACCTCTATAATGCTGCTATACACCAACATTCTCTCCATATCAAAATTAAAAAATTCCTATCTTATTGTTTACAACATTATTTTTAAATTTTGTTATTAATAAAAATATTTTAAATTATTTAAAAATATGATAAAATATTTAAATGCGATGGAAAAAATAGAACAACTTTTTTATTACAGGAGATCATTTTTAGGATTTTTTAAATAAATAATTTAAATATTTTATGGTGAATTATATGGTAAAGATGTAAGTTTACAGATCTTTCTTTTTATGGGATGAAAGAGAGATTGAAAAAAGTAGGACCCACACTTTTGAATAACAATAAAATAATAAAAAATAATTATAAAAGGAATTTATTTTCTCTCTTTATATCACTCAATCTGTATAATAGAGTACCCCATATTTTATTTATTGATATATATTATTTGTAGCGTATTTACTAATTTTTATATTTTTACTTATGTTATTTATACTGTAAATAAATTGAGATTGAACATTAACATACATGTATAATATTTGCATACGTGATAAATGAAAAAAGCAATTTGCATGTATTTCGTTTACACTGTAAACGAGATATTAGAGAAGTTAATTTATTTGTATTGTAAACGAGATAAAATACAACAAAATTTGATTAGCTATAAAAGATCTGCAACCATTTATATTTTCTACAAATATTTCACTTCTTCTTCTCTTCTATTACTTCAATAAATTTAGTAAAACTGTCTAATGGTAGTGAATATGTTGTTATAAGTATTTATCCCAATTGTCACATGAGAAATAGTGACAATAGAGTTATATTTGAGTGTGATAATCCTATTCTGTTGCACACTCAGAGAGTAAATTCTTTGTCTGGTCTAAAGAATTTAATATTGACGAACCTCGGTGCTAACGGGATAAAAGAGGTAAGAAGAGTTGGGTATAGATTACTAGCACCGATGAAAAAATGAGTATTTTGGTTCCGTCTATTTTGACTCGATGGCGATGAGCATGTGCGCCTCATGTTTAATGTCCACGGGAGAATTATGGCAGAACAAGTAATGGAGCTTTCTGCAAAAGTTGGTGATATCTGTAGTGGTAGTTCTAGCCACTTGAATTTTGTTTAGGATGACCCACCTCTTACATCACCACCCCTGCACTGTGTTAGTCTAGTGATAAACATGAACATGGATAGTGAGGAATATGCTACCGAAAGCAGCCAAAGTGATTCTTCTAATGATAATGATAAAGAGGAGTTTGTATCAGAGATTCAGGTCGGTGGATCAGTTCAGTATCTTTTGTTTGTTCCGTAACTAATTCTAGAGTTATTAGCTATATCCATTCCACTATCATATATTGGAGGCACATGTACAACTCGCAGCTAATAATCAATTTTCTCAATGTGCCACGTTGTGTTTAGCCGGTTGATGTCATCATTTCGTGCATTTACGCATGCCATAATATCCAATTACCTCAAGAATATCAAGTAAAATATCTAAACGAATGAGAAAGGAAGTCAAAGAAGATGTAAAAGTGACATGAGTCATGCTGTAAATTAAATGACTTCTTTATATAGATACAAATTTTACTTATCTCATTTAAGTCATTTACACTGTAAACGAAATAAGTCATGTATTATAATATATGTATAAATGTGATACGTATATGACGAAATATGTCTTATCTCATTTATAAGATAAATGAAATATATGTAAGTTTGTATAAACGAAATAAATAAAAAAATATAAATTAATAAATATGTTACAAATTATTTATATTCATAAATAAAATAATTAAATTATTTATTTAAAATTTTTTATTTTATTACATTTTAAAATTATTTAAAAATATTTTTATTGCTAATAAAATTTAAAGGTACTTTTACCAGCAATAAAATAAAGAGTATATTTTTTATAATTTACTCTTTTTTAGAGTAAAAGTTTTCGGTGCTTGCCTTCGAAGTTCGAACCAACTCGCGCAGACAGCATCAAATAAGTCAATAACTATGGATGGTTCTTTGTCTTAATCTGGATTTGTTTAAATGGACTTTAAAAAAAATTAAGTTCTTAAAAATAATTTGATATATATTTTGATATTTTATTTATAAGAAACTAATTGTCCAAGTATGTATAAAAATTTTGTTAATATTTTTTATTCACTAACATTTTGCATATATTTCAAACTATAATTGAAAATCAAATTATTACATAATTGATTAAATACTGATTTTTTTATTTTAAATTATTTAAAAAATTATCTTTGATCTCTTTCTTTTAATTCTAATACCCATTGATCTATCTTTAATTTTTTTAGAGACCATTTTTTTTAAAATGTTTGTCTCTTTTGCATATATAGCAAAAAATATTTAAATATTTTCAATTATATGTTTTAAGTAAGAACAAAATACATAAAAAGAAATATGCGGTATAATAAGAGTAACATTTTTACAAAAAAAAAATCACATTTAATAACATAAATTAACAAGATCCATAAATATAAGGCTAAAATAAAAATTTTCTTAATGATCTCTAATTCTTTTCTTTCTGATATCGATAAATGCTCACCGAAAAAAGAAGATCCAGTATCAATAAGTACAAACAAATCAAAATAAATAAATAAAATCATGAATGACAAAAGATGAAAAGTAATGAAGAAAAGAATAAAAATTCCATAAAAAAGAACGGTGACAAAGGCACAAAATGGACATCTAGAACTAAGAACTAAGATGTTAATATCATGCCAATTATAACAATCTAACTTTTAACATAATATGATCATACTAAAAGTTAAGCGTTATTAATTGGTCTCCATAACTATTAATTGTTATTTAATATATGAGCTTAATTTATTGTTAAAACATAGTGTTATTTTGTGGGATAATTTTTTTTTTGTAAAAATGTTTGACAAGTATAATATACACAGACAAAATTATAAATAATAATAGACAAGACAGTTATAAACAACTACATATATATATACATCTTGTATTCAGTCATTTAGCCCTCAACAACATATAGAACTCATTTATGACACTTCTAAAAATAGAATATATATATTCGAGACCTTGATTTATTCAAGAAGTTTTTAAGCTCACACTCGAGCTAGCCTGAATTCTATACTCCTATGCTCTCTAGGCTACAAAAGTAAAGGAAAGACACTCTAAATCTTTAGAACTTGAATCAAGTTGACATTATCAAAATGCAAATATCATCCTCTGCACCTGTATTTTGACTCAATTTTACCGTTGGATTAAATCAACAAAACAACGCGTTTAATTAAACTGTGATATCTAACGGTAACATTAGTGCCGGTGAGTTCACTACAACAAAAACAGAGGATAGCGGCAATAAATTGGTGGCCGTTTATTATATCGCCGCAAATTAACAAAATAGAGGCGGTTATGGTAGCGGTCTGGGTTTCTGCTACAAAAGGCACCAACACCAACTCCCGCAATCAAATCATGAAGAGCGCCAGCGGCCCTAAGTGCCCCCGTGGCCGTCACTCACTCACTCCAACCCTAGGTTCTCTTTGACCACCAACGCAGAGCCAACATCGATCATCACCCCGGCGTCTCCATCAGAACCCCAGAACAAAAAATCAATGATAACTTTTTATGACGATGAATTTTTTCTCTTTTCCGTCAAAAAAATCAACGATAAGTCTGCTAATATGGATAAAAGTTAAATCCGACGATAATATTTTTTGTAGTAATAATTTTTTAAAATATAAAGAGAAGTTTATAATAATCTCTTATATATTATGAAAATAATACTCATATAAAGAAATTACGATATATAAAAAATCTTATTATTTTATCTCTTAATTTTCACTCACTCAAATTTTACAAAACATGGCATAAACATATATGAACCTACAACCAACTATTTATATAAAGGTAATGGCGGTTAACATGAAAAAAAAAATCTTAGCTAAGCTTTAATGCTTTATAATAGTAGTACATTTTCAACTTGTACTTTGTCCACAAATTGCAAGTTGTATGTATATGTTGGCAACATGCATACCAGATTACCCGGTAACATATATAGTAGCACCTTCTATCAGTAAACGCTTATTTTTTCACCTGTATATATTGTCTATAATAAGCGCTTTTTTTTTTTTCACTCTAGTCAAAATCAGATTTATTTTTGCTTTTCTTAAGTAAATAGTAGCACCTTCTATCAAATTCCAATTTGATAACATGCATAAGCATTAATTTTTTACTTGAATTTTTTACTACAAATTGTAATTTGACAAAGTATATCAAAACTCATTTTGTATTCTCACAACATTGACAAAAGATTACGTCTGTGAGCTCCTTGGTCAATGAACAATCATAGTAAAAGTTGATTGTGAACGAACCGGTCAAAAATTGAGAAACCATTTAAAAAATAGATAAATAAACTGAATCGATTTGATTTTTTAGGCGTTAACCAATTTAAAATAGTAAAATATAAAAAAAAATTAATTGAATGTTGATCAAATCTTTAAATATCTAATTCACTAGTCTCATAATTGGTTTGGTTTTCAGAATTTGAGGAACCGTTTCTAAAATTATATAAGTTAACATAACGAATTTAAATTTATTCAAACCCATCTTTCGAATACCATACTAAGAAACTCATCTAGTGAAAATCGTACCGTTAAACATCTTTTTGTACAGCCCATTAGACAATTACCATTATAACACACTATGCTATTTCAGTATCTTTAAAACATTAGAAGATTTTCAATCCTAAAATTTTTTATTTAATGTTATTTTTTTTAAAATGTTCTATATATGAAAAAATATGTAGTACGATCCAACAAGGAACAATGTGTTAGTTACGGGGTGAGGTAGTAGTTGGTTTCGCTTGACTATGTCACCAGCCATGTGCTATATTGGTGGAAGTTCCATTAGATGTGGCATAATGTATGCCATCTATTCATGAGTACTCTTATATAGATGACTTATTAGTGATTATCAATTTGATTATTGCAAACAATCAAATATATAATAATAGTCTTCATTTCTTTATAATCAAGGCTAAGCACTGCACATATTAAGGTATAGCATGTTACAACTTACAACTACTACCACTAAATTAAAGCAAATGGTTTTATACATTTTTTATAATTCTCTTGTGTGTACGAATTGTCCTTCTGATTTATAATTATAGTGGTAGCTTAAAATTGAATTTTTGCATGTTACAGTTTTTTCTTTTTTTTTTTCTTTGGTATAAATGGAATAAGCTTGGTATTAATCACTATCAAAATCAGAAAATATCTTCAGACTCTTTAATAGAGTTTTAATATTTTATACTAATTAGCCACAAATTTTAAGAGAAGAATTATTTAAGATGAGCTCACCTATGATCCAAGAATGCCAGAATGGGAGAGGTATTCATCACCCATAAGTAAGGTAATAAATGTTTTAAATAGTTTTTTGCCAAATAAATTTTTTGGATTCAATTTCTATATTTTTTTGGTTTTCGTCTATTATAGTTCAAAAGGAATTTTTTTTATTATTCTTGTAAATTTTTCAGTTAAGTATTGATGTGATAAGTTTAATTCTGATGTAACAAATTAAAAAAGATATATAAAAATAAAAATAAATATTTTATAGAAGAATAAAAAACTTATTTAAGTAGTTAATAAGCCATAACTTTGATATACTTTATTGATCTAATAATAACAGACAATGCAGCTCATTTTAGAACAGCCTCATTCCATTAATTTGGTTTAGAAAATTGATGTCTTTTTTCTAGCATTATATATATCACATTATAATATTCTTATCTGTCAGGTTGGTCAGTCAAGCATTCAAATAGAATATATTCTAACAAAATAAATACTCTATTGTTTTAAAATAATTGCCATATTATTTTTCTTGATATATTAACAAATTAGTATATTTAAAAATATTTCATATCCAAATATATCATCCTTTAATATATTAAAAAGCTAAAATAATAATTATTTTAAACCGAATTATATTAATACATGGCTTATACGGAAATGCAGGAAGTGCAAATTGCATTCACATTTCACTTGTAGTTTATGTACCACTAACGTACCACGGATCATAAGACCATCTCCAGTAGGGAACTCATCCCAATTCCTGTTTATGGCCCACCTGTCATAAAAAGTAACTCTACATCAGTTTTTGCGTCATAAACAGTAAATAGGAACTCAAAGCATCTCTCTCTTCTCCATTAGGAGGAACTAACTTTAGTTCCTATTGTGGTCCCACTTAATTAATTAATTAAAATATTTAAAATTAATGTAATTAATTTTTTTTAATAATATTATTTAGATTTATAAATTTAAAAATAATTTACTATTAAAAGATATTAATATTAAATGAATTTATATATAACAATAATACATAATATATAATTCGAGATTACACTAATTAAAGTTTTCAACGGCTAATTTTGTAACGGCTAATTTTTACAACTGCTAATTTTAATAATATAATTAGCATTTTAAATTTTAAAAATAAAAATAACTAATCCAATCAAAATTTATTTTGTAAGGTGTAAAAATTAAATATATTTTTTAATATAAATAAATTTAATTAATTATAATTTAATATAATAATATAAATAATATTTAATATTAATTATGATATAAATAATTAATATAAATCATTAATTAAATAAAAATTTAATTAATTGTTATAATTATTAATAAATTAATTATTATTTAATATAATTAATTATTATAATTATTATTGAATTAATTATTATTTAATTATTTAAAATTTTATATAATTATTTATTTTATATAATTCTTAGACAATGGGAGTCCCCGTTTAGAGGGACTCCCCATTCTTGATCCAAGAGAAAGCATTTTTTCCCAACTCACTCCAATGGTTAGTTCCTATATTTACTGACGTGCACAGTAATAGGAACTCAAAAAAAGCAACTATTGGAGTTGCTCTAAAACTGACGAAGCATGTTCTTCGCTGCATAATGACATTTCGTGAACCACACATTTCTCCTTCTAGAGGAAGACTAGCATTAATCCTTCATGTTAGAATTTAGAATTTATTTGAGTTTATAGTTATATTATATGAAAATTTTCAAATATATCTTCAGTAATTTTAACCGTTTATTTTAATTAAATATATTATATATTTTTTATAATTAAAATTAATAATTAAAATTATTGAAACATCAATATACTTAAAATTTTTTCTATATTATATCCACTAAAATAGAAAGCGGAGCTTAGTTGAGATAATGAGGGGTCATGACCTCCCAAATTTTATATAAAAAAATTAGTAGTATTTTTTTAAAAAAATAAAAAATAATTTTGTTCGGTCAAATACTTTATTATGACTTAAACTACTGTATTTCGAAGTTCTCTATTTAACAAGCAATATTTTCTCTACATTTGAGTTCAAATATAAAAAATTATGTATTTTTTATTTATTTAATTTTATATTATCTTATATTTTATTGTTTATTTAATTTAATTTTTTATATAATAAAAATATTAGAATATTCAATAAGTATTGATATTATTGTATTTGTATAAATTAATAAAAAAATTCAATAAATATTATAAATTACTAAAAAGTTTAATTCTGATTTAATTATTGAAGATTTCAAGTTATTAAAGACTCAAAAAATACTATTATAAACTATTTTATATTTTTTATTTGTAGAATTATTTATTTATTATCTTATTAATAACAAATTTATAAAATAATTATATTTATAACTTTTATTTTAATATAAATATTATTATTAAATTTTTATGTTAAATTTTTTGCCCCCAAAATTTTATTTCAAGTCACTAAAAGTGTAAAAGTAGTGTTATAAATTTATAATACCATCAAATCAAATACACGCATATTTGTATTGTCTTTAAAATAACAAATAATTGAATAAGTTTCTATGGATATGACAGATCATTATTTAAATTTATACTAAAATTTGTACGAATTAAATTTATTTTTTGAGCTTTTAGATTTTTCCTTAATTACAATCTAACAATAAAGCGAATCATGAAAGAGTTTTTTCTTTTTTTTTTCAATATAGTGTGTTATTAGTACATATTTTATATACATATATAGATAGTAGTGTCATATATGATACCATCTAAATTTAACAAAGTTTAGTTTTATTGATTATTTTTTAGTCTATTGAAGATGAATATTAATTATAGATTATATGTGCCAATTTCCAAGACGGCAGTGTTGAGATTCAACTACCCACCGTTACATTATTTGGAAGGGTTGAGTATTTTTCACATTTGTCTCACCCCATTGCTTGTTTCCTTAAAATATTCACATATGATACGGTATTATGATGTGTCACACAATGGTTCTTTTTATAATAAGAGAACTTTTCGGTCAACTCCATATTTTAGTCCATATTTTGAAAATGAGTTAGTTAACTACACTTATAAATAACCCTTAGGAGCTTTCCATAATCTTCAGCAGCAAACTAAGCTACTAACTAATTCTTGCGCCGACACAGAGAGTGTAAGAGATGGAAAAACTAATCTTCAGTATTGTAATAATATTGCTTTTGAGTTTATTAACCACACAGCATAAAGTAGTAGCATCCTCATCGTGGCAACAAGCTCATGCAACATTCTATGGTGGAAGTGATGCCTCAGATACAATGGGTATCAATATAATAATACATCTACATTTTATTTTATTGTTTATGATTTCAGTTTGATTTTAACATTATAATCTAATAAGATTTGGTCTTTAAACTGTGTTTAGAACGAGAGACATATAATTAGGTGCTATTATATGATATTCTTAGTGTTGTAATTGCATGATATTCATCCTAACAATTGATTGTTTTGGTGGTAATCACGAAAGATAATTTCGGTGTTGAGATGATAACATTTGTTTATGGTGTCTCATGGATTAGGAATGTGGGTGATTATATTTATAAGGGCCATAGTATTTTTGTGAGTTATATTGTTTTGGGATTGTACCGTGCCGTAAAACTACTCTCGCATGTGGAATCGAGATTCTTAAATAAACTATAAAATAAAAACAGAGCGAAAATATGATGAGACAAGACACTGAAATAGAGAATGAAAAATATAGGAATTAGAATAATTTTTTTTAAGATGTGCATAACATTAAACAAATAACAACTTTAATATTAGGCAACGCAGGAATTAGAGGGCATTTGATTAAAGTACAAAATAAGAGCATAAATACCTTATAAAAAGAAATGAGTAATTCAATTTGTGTTGTTTTGTTACTAGGTGGAGCATGTGGGTATGGAAATCTATACACTGATGGTTATGGAGTTAAAACAGCTGCATTGAGTATTGCTTTGTTCAACGATGGTAAGGCATGTGGTGGTTGCTATCAGATAGTTTGTGATGCAACAAAAGTGCCACAATGGTGCCTAAAGGGCACTTCCATCACAATTACTGCCACAAATTTCTGTCCTCCAAACTATGCACTCCCTAATGACAATGGTGGTTGGTGCAATCCTCCAAGGCCTCACTTTGACATGTCTCAACCTGCTTTTGAGAAGATTGCCAAGTACAAGGCTGGAATTATTCCTATTTTCTACAGAAGGTATATTAACCATTACTATTTAGGGGTGGCAAAGCGGGCTGGCCCGCCCCACCCCGCCTAGGCCCGCCCTATAAACGGGACGGACCGGCCCGCCTCGCCAACTAAAATGGGTTCAAAATGCTAGTCCGCCCCGCTTTATGGCGGATTGGCGGGTTGGCGGGCTAGTCCGTTTGAATTTTTTTTTGAAAAATAAAATTCATTAAAATTAATCAAAAAATAATAATTAAAAAATTAAATACAAATAAAAAATAGTCAAATTATAACTTAATTTTTTAATTTTTTTTTAATTTTTAATTTCAATAAAATTGTTCAAAATAATATTTGTCAATAGAATCATCTTTATTTTAAAAAATAAGTCACATAATTTGAGCATATATACGAAATTGTAAAATAAAATAAATAAAGTTAATAACTAAAAAAAGAATAAAAACAAAAAATGAAAAAAAGTGTTTAAAAATTCTATAATTATTAATTTTATAATAGTAATCACTCTTTCATTTAATTAAAAAAAAAGAAAAAAAATCTTCGGCCCGGCGGACCGGCCCGCCCCGCCCCGCCAAAACCCGCCAATTTGGCGGTGCGGGTTTGGTGGATTTTTGTAATTTAGCGGGCTCCAAATCCTAGCCCGACCCGCCTTTTTTAGCGGGTTTAGCGGATCGGCCCGGTGGGTTCGACCCGTTTTGCCACCCATATTACTATTGAAACAAAATTGTTCCAGAACCCAGATTTTGCATTGATTTTACAATCATATTAAGTGTATGTCAAAAATCAGTCATCAACTCAACTACATGTATAAAATACATGTTCAATATAATATATACAATAAAAATAAGTTAAATAAAACATATATTTATATATAAATACATAATGATTAATATGGTCGGTGATTTTCTATGTGCAGGAAACATTTTTGTTAATTTTACCAATATTCTAGGTTTTTAACTAATATTTTTCTGTATATGCTAAGTATTGTTGACTATCAATGGGTTTAATGTGTTTAACATTATATTTTTATATGTAGGAATATACATTAGCATCTTCTGATATCTATGTATAATATCACCAAATGAGCATTAATATTGTTTATATTTTATCCTTAAACTTATTCAAAGTAGTCACACTAATGAGCACAGCAAGCTAAGTAGTATAGTGCAAATTTTGTGCTGCATCTATGCAGAGTTGGGTGCAAAAGAACGGGAGGCATTAGATTCACCATTAATGGAAGAGACTACTTTGAGCTAGTGCTAATAAGCAACGTGGGTGGGGCAGGAGACATCTCTAAAGTTTGGATCAAAGGGTCCAAAATGAACAACTGGGAAACCATGTCAAGAAATTGGGGTTCTAACTGGCAAAGCTTGAGCTACCTCAATGGCCAGAGCTTGTCATTCAAAATCCAACTCAGCAATGGAAGGATTCGCACAGCATACAATGTGGCACCATCCAATTGGAACTTTGGCCAGTCTTTCACCAGCAACATTCAGTTCTAAATCTTCTGTAATTATGTAATCCATTTTAAGTGCTAATCTGTTTGTTCAAAGGAATGTTTTAAGGTTAGTGTGTGACTTCACATGGGTAAGCAATTTTAGGTGCTGTGAAGCTCATTGACTTGGCTGATTAATTTTCTTTTGTTTTTATGGTTGCTAAATGAACTTGGGAAACACTTTTATGTTATCCCAAAGATTGAAGATTGTGAAATATTTTGCTGATTCCATGATTCCATGTATTCCTCTCTGCCATATCTTCTGGACAATGAAATATACTTATTCAAATATTCCATGTTCAACTTTTTCTGCTTTAACCCTACGCTTATTATTTTTTCTATGGTAGTGCGTAACACAAAAGCATATGTCAGGAGATGTGTTTTTCAATGGTATGGAGAAAAGAAACGGGTGCCTCCGATTTCTTGGTTAGTTGCACAATGACCTGAAAAAAAATAAAAAAAATAAAAAATAAAAAACACAAATCGAATCATCCGATTTATATTTTTAAAAATAAAAAATAAGTAATGCTACACATTCAAATTATTTTATGAATCAAGTTCAACTAAATTAAATAATAAGACTTAAAATAATGCTATTTATAATTGACTTTTGTTAATATTAGACCAATTTGGTTAAACTTAGTTAACAAAAACACTTGAATGTATAACATTATTCATAAAAAAAAATTAACATTGAAATCAGACTCTCTGATTTTTATTTTCAAAAATAAATTTATTGGACCTCTAAAAGTACAAAACGGACTGTCTGATTTGATTAATATCAATTTAAAAAAAATTAACTCCATTCCAAATAAAAAAAAAAAAAACAAACAAACAAACTTCCTACAAGGTATTACACACATATTTAATCAATATAAACAAAATTAGCCTTAACCCTAAGCACACTCAACAAATTAACACTGACATAAGCAACATGCCTCATGTCTACTATGAGGATAGAAACAAAATAAAGTAGCTCTGAAGTTTGACACAGCAGCTTGATCAATATGCAACTTTTCAAATGAAAAACAAATTGAAAATCAGTATAGTAGATGTACTAATAAGGTGCCTAAACTTCTTAGCACCGTTATCATTTATGTCGATTGCTACAAACTCATTCACCAGTGTTAATTGTTACAAACAAGCTAGTTATGGACAACCAACCAGAAATGTCATAAGCCAAATATCACAATTCTTCTTCAAACTCTGAACATGGGCCCCTGTAAGATTTTAGACACATGATGCTGGTAATAGCTAGGTTATCCATTTCGTCACCTCTGGACGATTTTTCTGGATAAAAGATATTGTGAAGCAGCATATAAGAAAACATGAACAGCTGGTGGATCTTCTGTCACCGAGTCAACAAGGAACTAATGCAGATTGATGGCATGGCACTCAGCAAGTGTTGGACTTCTAAATTCTTGATATTAATGCTGCTATAAAAATACATATGGCACCACTAATATTATCACGTGTCTGACATGTGTTATCTCCGCATTACACGATGGCGTTCTCGTTTCCTGAAGCGCTCTAGCATGAATTCATCTGTTGCAGCTTGTCTCTGTCCTGCTCCTGCAGCTTCATTGCCCGAATCATTTTGTTTGGACCCAGAACTATCAACCTGTGTAGTTCTATCTTTGTACAGCTCTGGGTGTTCTGTAAAGTAGACAACTTTTTTTGTCAGAAACTGAAATAACTCAGCAATACAAAGGAAATCGACAGTCTCTATCAACTAAAGGATTCAAAACAAATTCTGACACCTAAATGAAGGCCGAAATGACACCAAATAGTCATGCATGGAGAAACATTGAAATGCTACCTCTTCTGAGTTTTTCAGCATAGTCCCTGCCGCGCTGGAAATAATCAGCACTGTAGCTTGAGGGAATGCTGAATTCTGATTTTGTCCGACCCAGGAGCCTTTTCTCCTGCAAAAGCTTTTTGGCAGCCTCTGTTTCTTCAATATTTTTTAACTTATATCTGTAAACACAAGATCGAGCCATTAAGACATACATCACCTATTTTTCTTAACTATTCATGGACTAAACATTAAGAATGCGAGATGGGAGTGGATCCTCTAATTTCTACTAGGTCAAGTGCGATCTCACCATACAAGTTTTAAGTGGAACCAAGAGAAAATATATGAGAGAAGAAATATATGAGAGAAGAGATTATATGGTCAGGGATTACACTTGACAAGTCAAGTGCGAAAAACAATTGAGAGAATCAATTCCTATGCCTAGTAGCCACTAACAACATATACTAAAAAGGAGAGAAGATATTGCTTTGTTATGGCCACTCCACACAGTGAATTTATTGCCAGTTTCATATTTTCTCACTGATGTTCAGTTTTATCTCTTTTTATCATATAAACAATGATCACAATTCACACATTTGGCAAGTATAATTCAGGCAGCCAAGCACGACTAAAAGACATTTTACAATTAAAAAAAGCAAGGAACAAAGATGATCATCTGGAATATGTCATGAGGAACGGAAATTTCAATCGCGAAGCCAATGTTATAAAAATGTGATGCCGACTATAGGTTCATAAAATCAAATTATTATGCAGATATATCATGCATACTTTCTATCCAAAAACAATTAAATAAATAAATCATGCATACCCACTATTTAGTGAAATGTGTAAAATAACAAAGCCACCAAAAACACTCATGATTGCAATAGATACAAGAAAAAGCATACTCGATTGGAAGCTGAACCTCAGCAATACCAGTAGTCCACTGAGTAGAACTTTCTTCTGAATTTCGCCTTTTAACCTGACAAGAAATAATATTTGCAATTGTTATTTTAGATATTCGGAGTTCAGACACTAAATGAAAGAGATTTGATAATTGCAGCTGCAATAAACCAAAGCCAAAAAATGGGGACATTGCAAATTGCCGAATAAAGGGAAGTTGCAGCAACTCACTTTCAAATGCTCAGGGATTTTGTACAGTTCATCTTCTGCACGTTTCAACTCATTCTCAACTTGATCAGCTTCATCAATTTTCCTTCCCCTCTTCTTTGCTAATTCTTGCTCAATATACTTTACCCTATTCAATTAACCAAATCTCATAAATATCAGAGAAATGTTAAATAACTTACTAACATTTTCTCTTGTATTTGCCTTACATTTGAGCCAACACTAACCAATTATTCACTTTTCTTTACTTAAGTATAACATTTCCCTTAATATCAAATTGCACTAAAGACCAACCAGCTACCTCCAAATCAAATTGGAAAAACACATCAAACATAATAACAACACATGATACATAACACATTAAACACATTGAATAAATAAATAGAAAAATGTACACATACATATTAGGATCTTCAACCATAACAGCAGTCTCTTGAGCAAAGGTATCCTGAAGAACAAGCTCGTCCTTGTCGCCGCCATCTCCGTCATTCTTTTCGGCAGATTTCGCAGCTAGACCGCTTCCAATTGCGGTCTGCACCTGCAAACTAGGGTTTGCGGGAATTCCAGATTTTCTTTCTCTCTGCTTCTGGAGGAGCTTAATCTCTTCCAGCGCCATTCTGTTCCACCATTTTTTTTAAAACTTTCATCAGTATAATTGAAAACGCTAAGAGGAGACACTATCATGAGTTAAACCAATCATAATTTCCTTTCAAACGGAAAAAGTTAAAAAGGAAAAATGGAAAAGATGACCTTCTTTCTCGTTCATCGTCGGATTCATTTTTGTTTTCGGATTGTTGGGGTTCGTCTTCTTCGATTGGAGCACTCCTCTTTCGATAGTTCTTCTTTCGCTGCTGCTGCTGCTGTTCCTCCATAGTTTCTGTTCTTGAGCGGCAACACGATTTTCGTTGAAACGCGAGGTACAAGACCTTCGACAAAACGCACCGTTTTGTGGTTTTAGGCTTTTTAGCTCTTCGACAGTTCGACCTCTTCCCTTTCTCCCTTCTTTTTCATCTTTTTTAATTAAAACGAACTAATTTCCACTGCATATTACAAATATAGGCTCAATTAGTCAATTTGTTTGTTATTGGGATTATATTTGTCTCTTTTTCCAATGTTGCGAGAATCGAACCGGTCAATAAATCGGTAAGGTCATCAGTCGCTAATTTATTGGTTTGATTGTAATTTAATCAAAATTTAACTGATTTAATTAAATATTAAATAAAATTATTTTTAATTTAATATATAATTTTAAATATATAAATTTAATAATTTATAACTTAATAAAATTTAAAATTTTATAATTTTACATAATAAATTATCCATAATTTAATATTAGTTCATAAACAACTTCAAATATCAAAGTTCATAACTAAAAACAATCAAAACACACATAAAAACAAACACATAATGTTTTACTATCAAAAGAAACACTAACAAACAATTGTTTCAAACTTGCACACAATATAATGATATATAGGTACAAGGCCTTCTCTTCAAATATTTTTTGGTAAAAGATAGGAGACTTTTAAATATCATCTAAAGACCAATTGATATATTTATTATCTGAGTACATAAAATCCAAAACTACGTGTCCCAAGAGATAATGCAATAAACTATAACATAAGACCAGAAGTTCTACTTCAACAATGACGGGAGAAACTATCATCTTCAATTGTTTCATTACCTCCTCTCAAATTGAGATTCATGGCAATGTGGATCTAACCATTCCTTTGGGGACCTTTTTGCCATGTTGGCATTCACTTTCCCATCACCAATAAGTTTTCTTAGGTTGTACACTTTGTTTTTCCTACCAGTCCTACTAGTTCTCTTATCATTTTCTTTCAGCTTTTGCTTGAATATCAAAAGTAGAAAATCTATGTGTTTGGATGTATGTAACTTTAAGGACAGAGAACTCAACCAATCGAATAAGTATATAGAGTGCAAAATTAGAAACCAACGTCAAATCAATCACTCTAATAATTCAGTTAAAACTTAAAAAGAAACATTTGAATCAAAGGAGAATATCAACTCATGCCTGAGCTATGAGTATTCAACACAAGACTCACATAAAAAGGAGGGGACGAGATCCAAGTCATCCAACTCCAAATTTGCTCTCAACGTCACAACCTTCTTCCTCTCTAAAAAATTGTGGGTATTGATTTTGGTTTGCTGTTTGTATGGCTTCGGAAAATGTTTATGTGATTATATACCTTAATGGAAAAATTTCTCATATGACAGAAGGTATTACATTCGTTTGTGACGATCCACTTTGGATAATGATTTCGCCACAGACATTGTTGCAAGATCTGAAGAATCTGATTCTGATGCATACCGGAATGGTTGGGAAAAAAGAAATCACGAAGCTGACTTACAGGATGCCAGTTGTAGTGGCCAACTCGTTTGCATATCAAAAATTTTAGATAAAATCTGATCAGCATGTTTCGATGATGTTTTCTTATCATCGCAGCATAGGAAGCATCTATTCGTTGGAGCTTTGTCTGAATCTTCAAGATATTGGTGGAAGCTCATCCAGTTCCAATAATGTGGAGGGTGTAAGAATTTCCTTGTCCTTACGTGGCCGGCGAGAGCCTCATCTAGAAGTTCATGACACCATTCCCAAATATCTCTTTGGTGAAACTTGCTCCATGACCTTAAAGTACCACTGACAGGCTGACCATCAACAGGTAGACCTAACTGCATTACAACATCCTCCAGGGTTATGGTACACTCACCCCAAGGGAGGTGAAATGTGTGTGTCTCGGGTTGCCATTGTTCGACAAAAGGCGCTAATAAATGGATTGTCATACTCGAAGCGCTTTATCAAAGAGGCATGGTAAAATCCTGCCCGTCTCAAATAAGGCTCAAGCCTCTGCCGCCTAATTTCCATGCTTGGATCTGTAGGATCTGACATAAAAACGTCGATGAGTGTGCCATGAAGAGTAAGAACACATGTGGGCTGCAATATAAGATAGCAAGAAAAAAATAATTAAAAATACTATAACAAATTTTTAATATTGAAAAAATTAGTTCCAATAACATCGCTGACAAGATCAATTAACTTAACGACGTAAACTAACATTATGGAGCAGATGTGCCGCTATATGAAGTTCGTCCAACCGATTCAGGTTCTCCTCCACATTAATCCCACCCCCACTCATGATAAGTTTTTTTTTTTAAAGACAGCACCACACAAACACCTCTTCCCAGCTTTCTTTTACCACCCACCCCTTTTTTTTTCACCCTCTTTTCCTTTCAACCGTGCATGAAGTCCCATCCCCAACACCCCTTTATAATTTTCTTAGCTCCCTTCCCAAGTGTCCCCTGCCACCCAACACAACCAATGCATGTGAGGTACAGGTTCTGCTGCTGCAGCTTTGACCACCCACTTCGTGGGCACCACGCACGAAAATTCCCAATTCGTGGCCACAGCCTGCGCAATGAAGCATTTCGCTGCCGCTGCACTTGAGCTGCTCCATTTCGTGCGCGCCAAGCCTAGAATGAGGCATTTCGTGGATGCAGCCGCGAAATGGTGATGCCTGCCAATGTCAGCTCCATTTCGTTGCCGCCTCCCATAAATTGAACTACAATAGGCGCCCCCCCCCCCAAGAATTAGCCCTGTGCATTTGTGGAACAATTTGCTGTGGTGCGTATTTCCAGAATTAATATTTTTTGAATAGTTATTTATATAAAAAAGCCTTATACTATTATATATTACAAGTATTTATTAAAAAATAGTATTACTAAATAATATATAATTATAAAAAAACTAAGTGAGTTTATAACTAAAATTAAAAGAATTAAATAGAAGTAAACTATTTGATGAAAGATACCTATATGTATTATAATTTGCATATATATTAATAAGATGTAAGATAGCTTAACTGCTATAAAGGACATTTTTTTCCTAAAAAGATAGGGTTCGAATCCCATCTCACACATTTCTTGAAATTTTAATTTCAAGCGATTTGATCGGATCGGTATTTATCGGTTTATTTCGAATTTGACTGGTTTGTTCTGATTCTTAATATTGTGCGGTCCAAATATCGGACCGGATCGGTATTGGATCTGGTTCACTAATTTTTTGGTTGAACCAACCGATCCGATCCGGTCCAGTTTTAATAACTATGGTATCATTTTGCACTATGTATACTAAAAAATTATTAACCTAACTATAAAATAGAAAAAAGAGAAATGCTTATTACAATCGAAGTTAGGTTTAGTGGTTTAATGATGGTAAAGGATATTCTTTTTTTTATTGGAACACTCCTCTTTCGATAATTCTTTTTTCGCTGCTGTTACTTTTCCTTCTTAGTTTCTATTCTTGAGTAGCAACACGATCTTTGTTGAAGAGAAATGCGTTGTGTAAAGCCTTCGACAAAATGCACTGTTTTGCGTTTTTAGGCTTTATCTTTTCGACAGTTCAACCTCTTTCTTTTTTCCTTTTTTTTTTTTTTGAAAGTTAAAACGAACTAATTTTCAATGCATATTATAAATATCGGCTCAATTCTTTTTGTTATTGAGATTATTTGTGTGTCTTTCCATCTTATTTTCTAATTGTTGTGTTATACATATACGTGGATTTTGAAAAGTGAAATTTATTAAAGATAATTTTCAAATTGTTATTTTCAAAAATTTTTCAATTCACTAAAAATGATTTTGGCAATGCCAATTTTTATTTTAGAAATTTTAGAAAAAAATTTAGTTCATTCAAAATTCATTTAGCAATGTCGAATTGTTATATAAAATAAATAAAAATTTTGAAAACTGTAAAACGGCAGTACCGTTTTAGCATTATGTGAGTGACATATTCTCAGTATGTCAGTGTTATTTTGTACTATGTGTATTAAAAAATTAGAGGTAAATACCAAATTGGTTTCCGAAAGATTCTGACACTGATAAAATAGTATCTGATTTTTACTATTGATAAAAAACCCTAAAAGATTTTAAAATTTGATAAGCGTGTTCCCAAGCTCACTGGAGCAAATCTCTGACAAGCACAATGCTAACGTGGCCACCGTATTTTGGTGACTTGGTAAACTACTCCCAAACTCTGATCCTTCCATCCCTAACACATACTCCCCCTCCCTTTCCCTCTCCCTACCTAATGCACACTCCTTCCTCCCTCTCCCTCCCATCGCATCCCCCCTTCCCTCTCCCTCCCCATCACGAATCCTATCTCACACATTTCTTGAAATTTTAATTTCAAGCGATTCAATCGGACTGGTATTCACCGGTTTATTTCGAATTTGACCGATTTGTTCTTATTCTTAATATTGTGTGGTCCAAATATAAGACCGGACCAGTATTAGATCTGGTTCACTAATTTTTTGGTTGAACCAACCGATCCGATCCGGTCTAGTTTTAATAACTATGGTATCATTTTGCACTATGTATACTAAAAAATTATTAACCTAACTATAAAATAGAAAAAAGAGAGATGCTTATTAAAATCGAAGTTAGGTTTAGTGGTTTAGTGATGGTAAAGGATATTCTTTTTTTATTGGAGCACTTCTCTTTCGATAATTCTTTTTTCGCTGCTGTTACTCTCCCTTCTTAGTTTCTATTTTTGAGTGGCAACACAATCTTTGTTGAAGAGAAATGCGTTGTGTAAAGCCTTCGACAAAATGCACTATTTTGCGTTTTTAGGCTTTATCTCTTCGACAGTTCAACCTCTTCCTTTTTTCCTTTTTTTTTCTTTTTTTTGTGAAAGTTAAAACGAACTAATTTCCAATGCATATTATAAATATCGGCTCAATTCTTTTTGTTATTGAGATTATTTGTGTGTCTTTTCATCTTATTTTCTAATTGTTGTGTTATACATGTACGTGGGTTTTTAAAAGTGAAATTTATTAAAGATAATTGCCAAATTGTTATTTTCAAATTTTTTTCAATTTACTAAAAATGATTTCGGCAATGCGAATTTGTATTTTAGAAATTTTAGAAAAAAAAATTAGTTCATTCAAAATCCATTCGGTAATGTTGAATTGTTGTATAAAATAAATAAAAATTTTGAAAATTGTAAAACGGTAGTACCGTTTTAGCATTACGTGAGTGACGTATTCTTAGTATATCAGTGCTATTTTGTACTATATGTATTAAAAAATTAGAGGTAAATACCAAAATGGTATGATAAAATAGTATCTGATTTTTGCATTTGACAAAAAGTCCCTAAAAGATTTTAAAATTTGACAAGCGTGTCTCCGAGCTCACCGGAGTAAATCTCTGGCAAGCACAATGCTAACGTGGCCACCGTATTTTAGTGACTTAGTAAACTACTCCCAAACCCTAATCCCTCCATCCCTAACACATACTCCCCCTCCCTCTCCCTCCCCGCTACCTAATGCACGCTCCTTCCTCCCTCTCCCTCCCCATCGCATCCCCCCTTCTCTCTCCCTCCCCATCACAGCCCCCCTCCCCAATACACCTTCCCCCTCCTTCTCCCTCCCATCACAGCCCCTTCCCAACACATACTCCCCCTTTTCTACCTCAAAATCACCACTCGCAGTAACAACCACCTCAACATCAACAACAACAGTAAGTAACAACAACAACAGTAACTGCAACGCACATTTTCCTCTCCCTCTCCATCACAGCAACAACCTCAACAACAACAATTTTAACGGCAAGAGCACCATCAAGGACCACCGCCACCACCATCAGAGCCACAACAAGGCCTGAAATAGTTGCATCCCCTCAGCCCCTCAGTCTTTCTCTCTTTCTCTTTTTATATTTATATATGCAGATTACGTATTTGTGTAAATGTTTGTGAGTGTGTGAATGGATATTATTATTATTATTATTATTATTATTATTATTATTATTATTATTATTATGGTCCTCTTTCGAGAAGAGAAGGAAAGAAGGAAGAAAAGGAGAGAAGGAAGAACAAGCAACGTTAGGTTCTGAATGTGTAAATTCTTCTGTTAGTTCTGTTTGAAATTTTGATGGTGTTGTTTCTGCTGTTATTGTTGTTTCTATTGCTGTAATTGGGATGGAGAGAGAAGGGGAGAGTGTGCATTAGGGAGAAGGCTGCGATGGGGAAGGAGAGGAAAGTGGGTTGTGATGGGGATGGAGTGTGTATTGGGTAAGGGGAGGGCTGCGATGGAGAGGGAGAAGGAATGGGAGTATGTGTTAGGGAGGGAGGGATTATAGTTTGGGGGTGGTTTTTCAAGTCACTAAAATACGGTGGCCACGTTAGCATTGTTGCATTCGAAGTTAGGTTTAGTGGTTTAGTGATGGTAAAAGGTATTCTTCTTGCCTTCTTCCTACGTTATGTATTTTGTCTATTTCTTAAGTTCTATATTTTGAGTGAGAACAAAATGTTTGAATGTATAGAATGGAGGGTTACGTTAATTTAAAAATATACTATAATGGTCAGATTTTACCTCAAATACATGAGGGTGTAAAGTTTTGTATGTGAGAATTCATGTGTTATTGTTGTTCCTCTTGAAATATCATATGAAGCACTTAAGAATATACTTTGTCAAAGTATAGATTACTAAGTATTAAATAGGGGTGGCAACGGGGCGGATTTTTGCTTTACCCAATCCCGCCCCGCTCAACAAAAACCCGAATCGAACCTGCCCCGCCTCTACCTGCGAATAGTAAAATGTGAAACCCTAACCTGCCCCTGCGGGTACCCGCTCCGCCCCTACCTGTCCCTATAATTATTAAATCTAAAAAATTAAATTAAATTTTAAAAATTATATAACCATTATGTACATACATAACATAAATTAAAGTAAAAATTTAAATATGATACAATATTATTAATCATTTTACTAATTATTTTATATATATTACATATATTATATATTAAAAATATATATTTATATATATATTATATATACCAGGGTGGGTAGGGGCGGGTTTAACCTAAACCCGACCTCGACCCGCCCCGTTAAAACCCGTCCCGGTGCGAGGGCGAGTAATTGCCCACCCCGAACGGGTATAGGTGGGGTGGGTACCCGCGGGTTCGGGTAGTGTTGGCACCCCTAGTATTAAAGAGAGTACAAATATTTTGTACAGATAATCTGTGTTGACATTGGGTGGTTTTATTCAATTTCAAATAATGCATGTGGTTGATGAAACAAGTATGCAAAAAATATTTTCGATCTATTATCAAACTAGAGCACAAGTCTCAATTATCGAGTTTTATGTTGACTTCGAAGAAATCATTAAGATTGATTTACTGGAGCCTAACATAGACTAGACAGGGTATAACAGTGAAAGTGAAGTAGAGTTTGAAGGTAATTACCAAAGTCTTGGTCCAACTAAAGATGGAGATGAAAAAGATATAATGGTTGACAAATATGTGACAGATATTACAAATGTACTAGCGGGTTGGCATCCATCCGAAAAGTTTTATGCATATTTTGAATGTTGATGTTATGCATACACCAAAATTTTATGAGTATGTCAATGCAAATAATTACTAGTGGTAGCATATTTTTAATTATGATCTTAGTAATCGTGTTAATTAGAAATTTAGATATAGTTGATTATTTTAGTCAATTATTAGTTTTGTTATTATTATTTTAATTATTATTATAGAGATAATTAATTATTTTAGTCAATATAAGTTTAACATTCTATGATTTATTTCATATTCTTATTGGTGTAGCCCCACCCATTATCGCAGATAATAAATTCATCATTGGAATGGAGTTTAACTCAAGAGAGGCTGTGGTTGCAGTAATTAAAGCGTATACTATTTGTAGAGGCATCGATTACAAGGTGTTTGAATTAGAACCTATGACATTCTGTGCAAAATGTGTACAATACGGAATAACCTGTAATTGGCTTATCAGAGTTAGTTTTATCAAAAGACAATATTGTTAGGTTATAAGAAGATACAACGATAACCACACATACATCAGAGCAGCCATTTCCTAAGATCATGCTAAATTGGACTTAGAGACAATTACAGAGGTGATAAAGTCATTGGTTGAAACTGACTTATCTTTAAAGGTGAAATCTGTAATGCTGAAGTACAGTCAAAGTTCAATTATACGATAAGTTATTGCAATGCATGATTGGCTAAACAAAAGGCAAATGAAAAAATATTTGGTGGATGAAAAACTTCTTATGAAACTTTGCCCACATGATTTGAAGCAATGGTAGCAAAAGAATCATCAACAACCGTTGAATACGAAACTACATATGCCTACTAAAGGAATGAGTTGGTTAAGGATATTTGAATTCTGACGCGAGCCTTTTGGGTTTTCTATCATTGCATTAAAGTATTTAAAAGCTGCAAACCACTAGTACAAGTATACGACACACACGTTGTTGTTGTGGCTATTGATGTGGTGGTAATGGTGCTTGTTGTTATTTTTGTTGTTGTTATTGTTGTTGTTGGTGTGGGGGTAGCTGCCCCACATGATCGAAGAGCCATAGGTGATCACCAAATGTGGAAATGTACTAGTCTATGTACTGATTGGATGGTTCATAGCTCTCAACACGTTGACCAGTTAGAATGCACGCAAAATTATTTGTCCAGGCCGAGATCCAGTCTTTATGTTCAATTGCCCAATCATTTCTCGCCAGCCGCGATCGAAGCCTCTACTTCCCACCACTACATGATCGGATTTCTCTACCGGTAAAGAAATATAAAAATATATAATCGTGTTGTAAGTACAGCTTCTAAACCAATAGAAAATCCTTTCGTACAAACGTTTGGTTGTCACAAGTAACAAACTCCTAAATAAATTGATAACCGAAGTATTTAAACCTCGGGTCGTCTTCTCAAGGAATTGCAGGGAGGTGTTCTTATTATTGGTTATGAGTTTGTGTAAATTGGGGTTTTGGATTAAGAAATAAGAAGGGTGAATTGCATAGAAAATAAAATAATAACGATAAAAAGCCTTGACTAGAAGAAGATTAATCGGAAGTTCTATCCTTGTTGGAATTTTCTCAAGATCAATTAATAATTAGTAGTTGTTTCTACTTAGTTAACCCTCAACGAATGAAGGAAAGTCAAGTTAAAAGTCAACTTCTATTCACAAGTCCTAATCCTTCCCTTGGGAAGAATTAGAGTTAGTTACTAACAAGCCAACCAACAACGAACCAATTACAATTGAACTCTTGAGTATCCCAACTCAAGGGTCTCCTAATATTAATCAATTCCAAAGCCAAGTTGGAAACCTACTCTATTAACATGAATGCCATTACACCATATCATAACATAAATTGAAGAAAGCAATCATAAATATGAAATATCTCAAATTGCATTTAAATAGAGAATCAAATCTAACATTAAGAGTATAAGAGAATTGAGTAAAGAAATATTGAACCTGAAACTCAGAAGAAATTGAAAGTTGAAATAATAAGAAATCCTAATCCTAATCCTAGATCCTAAGAGAGAGGAGAGAGCCTCTCTCTCTAAAAACTACATCTAATCCTAAAATTATGAATTTTAATGTTGTGTATGAATTGTTTCCTTCTGAATAGACGCATTTTTCCACTTTATAGCCTCTAATATGTGTTTTTTGGGCTGAGAACTGGGTAAAAAATAGCCCAGAATTCGCTGGTTATGAAATCAAACACGCTGATTTTCGTCACTGCGATGCGTCCGCGTGGAGCACGTGTTCGAGTTGTCTATCTGTATGGCCACTATAGTAAATTATATATCAAATCGAAGCCCCGGACGTTAGCTTTCCAATGCAACTAAAACCGCATTATTTGGACCTCTGTAGCTCAAGTTATGACCGTTTGAGTGCGAAGAGGTCAGACTGATAGCTTTGGCAATTCCTTCAGTTTCTTGTATTTCTTCCACTTTTGCATGCTTCCTTTCCATCCTCTGAGCCATTCCTGCCCTATAATCTCTGAAATCACTTAACACACATATCACGGTATCGAATGGTAATAAGAGAGGATTAATATTAGCAAATATAAGGCCAAAGAAGCATGGTTTCAATCATAGCACAAAATCAGGAAGGAAAAATGTAAACTCATGCAAATTATATGAATAAGTGTGTAAAGAATTGATAAAAACTACTTAATTGAGCACAAGATAAACCATAAAATAGTGGTTTATCAATTTTCCCACACTTAAACATTAGCATGTCTTCATGCTAAACTCAAGAGAAGCTATAAAGGAGTGAAGAGGAATGATAGAGAGTATACAATGCAACCTATCTATGTGAATGCAACTACATGCAAAATGTTTCTACCTATTTAGTTAAAAGTAAATAAGTTCTCCAAGACAAATATGAATCAAATTCCACTAATTCAAATTACACAATAAAAGACAAGTAAACTTGTAAGAAGATAGCTCATGAAAGTAGAAAACATAGAATCAAGCATTGAACCCTCACTGGTAGTGTATATCACTCTACTCTCTCAAGTGTCTAGGGTAATCCACTCTACTCTTCTCTAATCATACTTTCTAAACTTTGTTCTTCATCTAACCAATCAACAAATATTTAATGTACCAATGCACACATCATGAGGTCTTTTCAAGTTTGTAATGGGGCCAAGGCAAGGGTGAAGATATATGTATGGCTAAGTGAGCTATAAATTGAATCTTTGAGTAACCTGAGCTATCACCTAACATACATACATTCTATATAACTTCTAAAATCATGCCTAACTACCCATAATTCCCACTTTTGTATCACATACTCATGTACCAAATTTTTTATATTTCTTTATCACATGTGCATTGATATTTCTATTAAAGCTTAACACTGAGGTATTTTTGTTCCCTTATTTATTTACTTATTTATTGAATATTTTTGGATTTTTCTCCTTTTTTTCTTTTAATAGAAAAATAATCATAACTTATCAATGCACATGGATTTTTCATTATTTTTCTATTTTGGTTTTTTCATGAGTAGGTTCCCAAATTCTCAATATTCAAATAAATTAGAAACATGATACATTCCCTTATTGACCCATATTCCCACAGTTTCTCCATACTTAGTTGATGCACAATCTCTATCTTAAGCTAACCAAAGATTCAATATGAGATAATTAATTTGTTTTTCTTCTTAAGGCTAGTGATGTGGTTATAGAACAAAAGGGGATTAAAAAGCTCAAACATAAAAGGGTAAGCTTATTTGGGATAAGTGAGCAAAAACAAGTAATTGCCTCAATCATATGCAAGCATGTAAATACACTAAATAATGGACATATAGAATGGAACAAAGGAAAGATTGCAATTATAGAGAAGAAAACACACAAGAATAAAAATTTATGGTTAAATAATGTAACCATATAAATAAGCTCAAAAAATCTCACAGGTTGTGTGTTTTTTGGCTCAAAAAACCATGTTTCAAATACAACTTCAAACAAATTTAACACATGAAAAATTTTAGTTTTTAATTTAAATTAGTGAAATTATTCAAAAATATGGTCTTAAAAAGAAACTTATTATTTTTCAACCAAGTAGTATTTAAATGCAAACAATCAACTACACATGCAATCTATATGCAATGCAACAATGAACTAATAAAGAAAATAAGACATTGGTGTTTGAGAAGAGAATAACTAACCCATGGAGATCGGTATCGACCTCCCCACACTTAAAGATTGCACCGTCCTCGGTGCATGCTAAGATGTACAAGTGGACGGGCTGCTGATAAACGGATTTTTGACGGTTTATAATTTCACAAATGAATTCTCGTTGCAAGTATAGTTTCTAAACCAACAATAATCCTTTCATACAAAAGATTGTTTGTCACAAGTAACAAACCCCTAAAATTTATAAACCGAAGTATTCAAACCTCGGGCCGTTCTCCCTAGGAATTGTAATGAAGTGTTTTGTTATTGGTTGAGTTATTTTTGGGGTTTTGATAAGAGGCATGAAAGTAAATGGCAATGAAAATAAACTAACAACTATAAAAGGCTCTTGGCAAGGTATGAAAATTAGAAGTCCTATCCTAGTTATCCTTCTCAATTGTGATGAGAATTGTTCATTGCTACCACTTAGTTAACCCTTACTAAATAAAGGAAAGTCAAGTGGATGAATTGACTTGAGCCACAAGTTCTAGCCAACTCCCAAGGAAAGACTAGCATTAGTGCACTCCAAACCAATTAGCAATCTCTCTAATTACCAATCAACAAAAGAATTAGATAACTCAAGTGTCACTAATTACTCTACCTAGGCCAAGAGGAACAAAATCTATACTATATCTAGAAGAGGCATTTCAACAAACACATAAAAGGCAATAAAAGTAAACAACATAAATTGCAAGAATTAAAGAGAGATCTAACTACAAAGGCAAGAGATCAACAATAGAAAAGCAAAGAAGAACAATTGTTATGAATTACCTCTTATTGAATTGAAAGAAAATGGAAGGAACAATAGTAGATCTACAACAAAGCATAAGAACAACATAAAGGAAATTACAACAAAGGAATGGAAGAGGAATGAATGTAACAACAAGGAATTGAGAAGATAGAAGTAGAAGAAGATGAATTAAAATCTAGATCTAAGAACTAAACCTAATCCTAATCCTAATCCTAGAGAGAAGTGAGAGCTTCTCTCTCTAGAAACTACTTCTAAAACTAAACTATGACTAATGGTCAAAAGTATGAAAAGTATTCTCATTCCCCCTTCAATCCTTGGCTTAAATAGCATCAGAAATGAGTTGGATTGGGCCCACAAGGCTTTAGAATTCGCTGGCCACGTTTTGCTTTAAGTGAACCAGGTGGCAGCAACGGCGCGTGCGCGTACTATGCACGTGCGCGCCACCATACATGTAGTAACTATGGCAAATTTTATATCGTTTCGAAGCCCCGGATGTTAGCTTTCTAACCCAACTGGAACCGCATCATTTGGACCTCTGTAGCTCAAGTTATAGTCGTTTAAGTGCGAAGAGGTCGGCTTGACAGCTTTCCGGTTCTTTCATTTCTTCATGAGTTCTCCAACTTTTCATGCTTTCTTTCTTCATTCCCTCGATCCAATCTTTGCCTCCTAAACCTTAAATCACTTAACAAACATATCAAGGCATCTAATGGAATCGAGGAGAATTAGATTTAGCTATTTTAAGTCCTAAAAAGCATGTTTTCACTCTTAAGCACAATTAAAGGAGAATATACAAAACCATGCTATTTTATTGAATAAATGTGGGTGAAAGGTGATAAAATCCCCTAAAATCAATACAAGATAAACCCTACAAATGGGGTTTTTCAACCTCCCCACACTTAAACCAAGCATGTCCTCATGCTTAAACCAAGAATGAAGTAAGGGTATGGCATTTATTCAATGGGAACTGACTAAATGCGCGATGCAATCTACCTATATGAAATTATCTAAATGAATGCAATTGCTTGGTCAAAATAAGTCAATTCCCAAGAAGAATATATGCACAAGGGATAAGGACTAGCAAGTCTAATCCAAAATTGAATTGAGTTATTAAATATTTTTACAAACTTGCATGAGAAGAGATGATCATGGGTGGAAACATGTAATTGAGCATCAAACCCTCACCGGATGTGTTTGCACTCTATTCGCTCAAGTGTTTAGGGTTGATTCTCTCAATTCTCCCCTAATCATGCTTTCTAAGATTTGTTTTTCTTCTAACAATCAACAAATATTTCATGCATGCATACATATATCATGAGGTCTTTTCATAGGTTGTAATGGGGCTAGGGTCAAGGTAGGATGCATATTTGGTTAAGTGAGCTTGGAATTTGAATCTTTGATAAGCTTAAACTTCCCACCTAGCCTATGACATCCTATACAATTAAGTTCTAATCTAACTACCCATTCCTCACTTTTTCACATGCTCATGTATCCTTTTCGTTTCACAACACATATGCATTGATTTTATTGGACCTTGCTTTGGGGCATTTTGTCCCCTTTTTATTACTTGTTCTCTTTTTTTTTCTATCTTTCTTTTTCTATTTTTTTTCCATATTATTTTTCTTTTTCTTTTCTTTTTTTTCTTTTGTTTTTTTTTTCTCATTTTTTTCCTTTCCATATACAAGAGCATCAATGCATAAGGTCTATACATTTGATCAATACATGAGCATGTACCCAATTCCCAATCCTTTCAATAAAAATACAAAACTACATTTTTATTCACCCAATGTCCCAAGATGCCCACACTTGAATGATACTCACACACACTTGCCTAAGCTAATCAAAGATCCAAATTAAGGACATTTATTGTTTTCCGCTTTAGGCTTGTAATGTGCTAAAATTAAGAACAAGTGGGTTAATCGTAGGCTCAAATTGGCTAACAAAGGAATATAAAAGGGTTGGCTATTTGGATAAATGAGCTAATGGAATGATGGCTTCAATCATATAAATGCATGAATACACAAAATAATGGACATAAAGAATCAAACAAATCAAAGATTACATTCATAGAAAGAGAATAATGCACACAAGAAGGAAAATAAGTGGTTATAAGATGTAACCACACCATTAGGCTCAAATCTCACTTGCTTGTGTTCTTAGCTCAAAAATATGATCCACAGTATATATATTTCAAGCAAGTTTAATGAAAAGTTTTCACTCAAATCAATTGAGGTGCCCTATAGATAGAAATCTTGAAAAATTTTCATTATTTTGACTAAGCTTATTTTGTATATATATGCAAAAATTAAGAAAATGCAAGTAAAAATCCTAAAAACCTAAAATAAAATGCAAAAGTGTTGGGATTAGAAATTTGTCACCTAAAATCGCCGACCGGTCGGACGACCTCCCCACACTTAAAAGTTTGCACCGTCCTCGGTGCACTCAAAGATGAGCAAGGGGGTACGGCGACTCTCCGGATTGCTACGTGTTCTTAGTCTTGCTTCCGTTATTGCTTGTGGTGCATTCATCATGAAAAACAAAAATATAACACCATAAGATGAGAAAACAAAAGCAAGGAAGCATACATTGTTGGAATGAGGTAAATCACTAGAAATGAGTGAGTGAGTTAGTGTGACATTAATGACAAATAAGTGTGTGAATTCTAAATTGCGCGGTTTAGAACACACATTAGCATAAAAAGCTATGTCACAAAAGAGGCATGCACTTTACTCATTCTAGTATGCTTGAGATGCTTTAAGTGAACTTGTAAGGTAAGAAAAGCATTAAAGAAGCATGGAAGCATTCAAGCTAAAACATATGGATGCGTATGATCATGAAACACAATGCATTAAGGTAAATGCACAACATCATCTATCAAGAGGTTGCCTAATCACAAAATAAGGCTCAAATCACATGGTGGCCAAATCATGTAATTCAAGAAGAGTTACAAGTTCGAAGGCAATTCTCATCACTTGGTGTTTTTCAAAAGGTAAGCCTGAAAAACTCAAAACCAAGTAGTAAAATATAACCTCAATCATAGGATCCAACAAAGATTATCTAAAAACATTAATGCTAAATTAGCATTTAGGCAATAAGGAGGCAACAATGTGGAGTAAACAAAGTCAATAATCCAACACTTGTAATGAAAAGAGAGAAAATAAAATGAAAACCAAACTAAAACTAAAATAAATGGTTATCCATGGTGTTTGGAAGTGTTGGATGAGGGGTAGAAGGAGGAAAGAAGAAAGGAGAAGGAAAGAAATGAAAAAATGAGAAGAAAAGAAATGTAGTGAAGGAAGGGCATCCACGCATACGCGCACATGGCGCGCCCGCGTCGATGGCTTATTTCGAGAGTGGCGCGTGCGCGTCATGTGCGCGTACGCGCAAGTGGGGTTGTGCCAAAGGCACAACGCGCGCACAGTGTGGGCCTAACTCTCGGGTTAATGCATGGAAGGTGGAACTTCTCAACCCACGCGTACGCGTGCATGGCGCGCTCGCGTGGATGGTTGAAAATGCTTGATGCACGCGTACGCACGCAGTGCACGTACGCGTGGATGGTGCTCTGTTTTTCAAAAATTTTTTTGGTATGTTTTTACACCAATCCAAGCATTCCAAATCTCTAAACAGCTACCAAAACACCATAAAACCTTATTTAACATAGTAAACTATCAAATGCACTTAACAAACTACCAAAACATGAAATTAAACTAATTCTACCCATATATACAAAAGAGAAAATGAAAAGATTTTACCATGGTGGGGTGTCTCCCACCTAGCACTTTTATTTATTGTCCTTAAGTTGGACTTATGGGGAGCTCCTCATTAAGGTGGCTTGTGCTTGTACTCATCTTGGAACTTCCACCAATGCTTGAACTTCCAATAAGCTCCATCATTCAAGATTAATATCTCCAAGCTTTGATGGAGTTCTTCACAAACCATGGGCTCCCAATGTTGATCCTCATGTGTTCCCGGATCCCATATTTTGTCTTCACACCCATCTCCAAGTTGATTATCATTAATCCATGTGGGTGGTGAGCAAGATGAATTCTCAACAAAGTGACCAAACATCCTTCTAGACCCATGTACTCTAGTTATACACCAACCTTTGCTATCAAGCTTTGGACATGTGACCATAATGAACCTAGGATAATGCTTCCAACCACTAACCATCTCCTTTTTACTCTTAAAGCCACTAATTTTTTTAAGTTGACCATCCGTCTCAAGCAAACCATATTCAAGGGGAATAACAAAGCTTAAGTATAAGGAATTTACCCACTTGAATGAGAGAATGGATGGTGGTGGCTTGGGGAGAGGTATTTCCAATGTGCTAGTAAGCTCCACTCCCTTGTTTTTGTCCTTGATTGCCTCCACCTTTTCACAAACTTCTTCATTCTCAATCCTTTGTTCATCAACTTCATCTAACTCTTCTCCATCACTCAAGTCATAAATGGGAGGTTGAGAGAAATCTACCTCCACATCACTTTTAAATTCATTGGGAGAAGGTTCTTCAAATTCAAAGGATTCTTCACCAAGAAGATTGGATGCATGATCTTCATCACCAAGGGAACTCAATTCTTGCTTCACTCCTTCCAAGTCTTCATTCAAAAGTTGCCTTGGAGGTTGTGCACTCTCCTCCTCAACATCAAATTCACTCTTCTCGGAAGGATTTTCTATGATTTTAGCTTCCCAAGGAGGTTCCGCATCTCCTAAGTCTTCAACCACTTCTTCCTTTTCTTCAATAATCATAGGCTTCTCCAATTGTTCTAATACAAAGTGGCATTCCTCATTTTCCACCGGAGTTTCCAATCTCTCCTTTATGCTATGCTCTTTAATTGATTCTCCACATGTGACCATGGGAGTGTTTTGAGTGCTCAAGCATTGGGAGGCTAAAATGCTTACTACCTTGGTCAAGGTAGCCATAAATTCTAATGTCTCCCTTTGCATTTCTCCTTGCCCTTGAAGTATAAAGCTAAGGATTTCATCCATTGAGGATTGGAGTGGATAAGAGGGTTCATTGTCTTGGAGAAAGGGTTCATTATAGGAAGGTGGTTCTTCTTGGTAAGGTGGCGGTGTGTATTGAGGTGGTTCTTGGGAGTAGTAATCATGGAATTGTGGTTCCATGTATGGCTCATATGGTTCAAAAGGTGGTTGGTGTGGTGGATAAGGATTAGAGTCATATGGAGGTATTTGGTGAAAAGAGGCTTGTGAGTATAGTTGATGATCATGTTGAGGAGATGATTCATAGGCATATGGTGGTGGTTCTTGAAAGTCACAAGGAGATTCACCAAAGCCATTTGATTGGTATGCATCATAGAATGACTCTTCTTCATAGTGCATTGGTGGAGGTTGTTGCCATGAAGATTGATCATATGCATATGGCTCCTCCCACCTTTGAGTGTCCCATCTTTGATACGCAACCTCATTGAAGCTCTCATCACCTACAACATAATTGTAATCACACTCATAGCCAAAATGAGAATTCATGGTAGCAAGAGAAAATAAGAAACAAAAACTAATAAGAAATAATGAAACAAAATACTAAGACTAGCAAAAACTAACAAGCAATCTAAAAAGCAAGCTATTCACAATATTCACATATATACAATAACCAATAACATAACACCATTGCAATTCCCCGGCAACGGCGCCATTTTGATAAACGGATTTTTGACGGTTTAGAATTTCACAAATGAATTATCGTTGCAAGTATAGTTTCTAAACCAACAATAATCCTTTCATACAAAAGATTGTTTGTCACAAGTAACAAACCCCTAAAATTTATAAACCGAAGTATTCAAACCTCGGGTCGTTCTCCCTAGGAATTGTAATGAAGTGTTTTGTTATTGGTTGAGTTATTTTTGGGGTTTTGATAAGAGGCATGAAAGTAAATGGCAATGAAAATAAACTAACAACTATAAAAGGCTCTTGGCAAGGTATGAAAATTAGAAGTCCTATCCTAGTTATCCTTCTCAATTGTGATGAGAATTGTTCATTGCTACCACTTAGTTAACCCTTACTAAATAAAGGAAAGTCAAGTGGATGAATTGACTTGAGCCACAAGTTCTAGCCAACTCCCAAGGAAAGACTAGCATTAGTGCACTCCAAACTAATTAGCAATCTCTCTAATTACCAATCAACAAAAGAATTAGATAACTCAAGTGTCACTAATTACTCTACCTAGGCCAAGAGGAACAAAATCTATACTATATCTAGAAGAGGCATTTCAACAAACACATAAAAGGCAATAAAAGTAAACAACATAAATTGCAAGAATTAAAGAGAGATCTAACTACAAAGGCAAGAGATCAACAATAGAAAAGCAAAGAAGAACAATTGTTATGAATTACCTCTTATTGAATTGAAAGAAAATGGAAGGAATAATAGTAGATCTACAACAAAGCATAAGAACAACATAAAGGAAATTACAACAAAGGAATGGAAGAGGAATGAATGTAACAACAAGGAATTGAGAAGATAGAAGTAGAAGAAGATGAATTAAAATCTAGATCTAAGAACTAAACCTAATCCTAATCCTAATCCTAGAGAGAAGTGAGAGCTTCTCTCTCTAGAAACTACTTCTAAAACTAAACTATGACTAATGGTCAAAAGTATGAAAAGTATCCTCATTCCCCCTTCAATCCTTGGCTTAAATAGCATCAGAAATGAGTTGGATTGGGCCCACAAGGCTTTAGAATTCGCTGGCCACGTTTTGCTTTAAGTGAACCAGGTGGCAGCAACGGCGCGTGCGCGTACTAGGCACGTGCGCGCCACCATACGTGTAGCAACTATGGCAAATTTTATATCGTTTCGAAGCCCCCGGATGTTAGCTTTCTAACCCAACTGGAACCGCATCATTTGGACCTCTGTAGCTCAAGTTATAGTCGTTTAAGTGCGAAGAGGTCGGCTTGACAGCTTTCCGGTTCTTTCATTTCTTCATGAGTTCTCCAACTTTTCATGCTTTCTTTCTTCATTCCCTCGATCCAATCTTTGCCTCCTAAACCTTAAATCACTTAACAAACATATCAAGGCATCTAATGGAATCAAGGAGAATTAGATTTAGCTATTTTAAGTCCTAAAAAGCATGTTTTCACTCTTAAGCACAATTAAAGGAGAATATACAAAACCATGCTATTTTATTGAATAAATATGGGTGAAAGGTGATAAAATTCCATAAAATCAATACAAGATAAACCCTACAAATGGGGTTTGTCAACTGCTCCAACTGATGCCTTTTTCTATAGATTGTGCAAATTGACTTGTTTGTCTCCCCAGTTAGAAGCTTTCCCTTTTCCTTCCTCGGTGGCCATCCTGAAAGAAGAGGAAAAGAAGGAAAGTAACCCAAAAATAAAGATAAGAACATAAATAAAATATGGGTGTTAATGTCAAATAATAAAGGTCTCAATTATATGGTAGCTACAACATGCAAGTGAGAAAATAGTGGAAGCAAATGGCATGTCAATAGTGCAAAAGTTGCAATAATGGGGAAGAGAGTGTGGGCAATGCAAGATAGTGTAAGTGCGTATCAATACAAAAGGGATATCAGTATTATAAAAATTAGCATTGACTTATGAATAATAATACCCAATCAGAATAAAACAAGTCATGAAGCACCAGAATAATTCAAGAAAAGATGCAATAGTTGAAGAAGAGAATTTTAACACCAATGGAAAAAGAAAAAGAAAGTAAGAAAGGAGGAAGAAAGAAATAAGAAGGGGAAGAAAAGATAAGATATTTGGCTGATCTTGGATAAGCTGTGCGCCGCTTGTGATGCGGATGCGTGGAGCACGCGTTCGCGTGGTTAGCGCGTTTTTGAAGTGACGCGGACGCGTAGGACACGCGTTCGCGTGACGTGATTTATGCTGGTGGCGCGAGGGCAGCCTCGCGTTCGGTGCAACTTTCTATTTCAAACTCATTTTGCCAAAATTTAGGGTGACGCGGTCACGTGGGTGACGCAATCGCATGGATGGCCTATTTTGAAAAATGACGCGAACGCGTAGGGCACGCGTTTGCGTGGTCGGGCTTGTGCTCCTAGCATGGTTCTAGCCCCACTCCATCACAACTTACTGCCATACACCCTTTTTTACGTCGATTTTCAGGTCACGCGTTCGCGTGGGTGACGCAGACGCGTGGGAGGCTTTTTTTCCACATGACACGGACGCATCAACGACGCGGTCGTGTGGATCAAATTGTGCCAAAGGCACGCCTCCAACCACGCTTTCGCGTGACTCTCTATTCAAATTTGTTTTCTTCCCAACGCACATATGACGCGGACGCGTCGGCGATGCGGTCGCGTCGCGTGCGATGTTTTTTAATAATAATGCAGTATGCAGAATGCAATGCTAATATGAATGTTATGCATGATTCCAGGTCCAATCAAAACTCAAAAACAAACAAAACAGACTAGAATTAAAACTGAAAAAGGGACGATCATACCATGGTGGGTTGTCTCCCACTAGCACTTTTAGTTATAGTCCTTAAGTTGGACATTTGGCGAGCTCCTTGTCATGGTGGCTTGTGCTTGAACTCGTCTTGAAACTTCCACCAATGCTTGGACTTCCAATAAGCTCTATCAATACCAAGTAAATTCCTCAAGCTTTGATGGAGTTCTTCACAAGCTTTGATCTCCCAAAATTGATCCTCATATATTCCTGGATCCCAAATCTTGTTTCTACACCCGTCTTCAAGTTGATCATCATTGTTCCAGCCGGGTGGCAATCAATTCGAATTCTCACTGAAGCGGCCAAACAACATCTTAGACCCATTCAATTGAGCTCTACACCAACACTTGTACTCCAGTGCGAAATGCGGAACCTGAATGAACCTTGCCTGACAACTCCAACCACTAACCATCATCCTCTCACTCTTAATGCCACAAAGAGCTCTAAGTTGACCATCCGTCTGCAGTAGCCCATATTCAAATTGGAAAGTAAAGGATAAGGATAGGAATTTTACCCACTTGAACATTGTGTTAGACGGTAATGGCCTTGGGAGAGGTATTTCTAATGAATTTGCAAGCTCCACTCCCTTGTGCTCTTCTCTGACAACTTCTACCTCTTTGCAAGCTTCTTCAATATCAACCTCTTCCTCTTGGCAGCTTTCTTCCAATTTAATCTCTTCTTCATTACTTACCAAGGGCATGGGAGGCTGTGCTTCTGCTTCTTTAGTCTCCGTCTCTTGATCAACCTCTTCCAAGTCTTCAACCATGATATGCCTTGGATGTTGTACACCTTCCTCAACATCAACATCAAACACCTTGGAAGGAGGCTCTATGACTTGACCTTCCCATGGAGGTTCAGCATCTCCTAAGTCTGCAACCACTTTTTCCTTTTCAATAATTGCTGCTTTGTCCATTTGTTTAAGTATAAAATCGTACTCCTCCTTGATGATTTCTTTTTTATGACAACTCCCTTCAACTACTCATTCATCTGCAAAGGTCTCTTCTACCTTCACCCTTAGTGCCTCATCTAGCTCCTTATGAAGTATGGATTCGCGAAGATGATCCCTTCTCTCTTGTTCCATGTCAATAGCATCATTGGGATCATGTTGCTCTTGGATTGATGGATGTGGGTGCTCTTCCATGGAGGGTGGTGATGGGATGAGTGGATCATTATGTGGTTGAAAAGGAAGTGCACTAGAGCTTGGGGGTTGAATATTGTAGGTAAAGTGTTGGTCCATGCGGGATATAAGATTTTGGAGTTTAGAGGTGAGACCAATGAGAGAGGTAAGTGTGTTCTCCATCGAGGTTTGGGGTGGAAAGGAGGGTTCATTATTTTGGAGAAAGGGTTCATAGTAGGAAGGTGGTTCATCTTGATAATGATAAGGAGATGGTGTATATTGAAGTGGTGGTTCATGAGAGTAATTGTGTTGGAATGGGGGTGGTTCTATGTATGGTTCATTTGGCTCATAAGGTGGTTGGTATGGTGGATACGGATGAGGGTCATATGGAGGTGAATGGTGGAAAGGGGCTTGTGAGTATGGTGGTCCAAAGTCATGTTGAGGAGGGGGTTCACAGGCATATGGTGGTGGTTGTTGATAATCAAAAGAGTGCTCACCATAGCCATTGCCTTGATATGCATCACAGAATGGTTGTTGATAGTCCATTGGAGGTGGTTGTTGCCATGAGGGTTGATCAAATCCTTGTGGCTCCTCCCATCTTTGATTGTTCCATCCTTGATGCATGTTCTCATTGTAATCTCTTCTTCCTGTAACATAATTGTAACCAGACTCATGGCCAAAGGGGTGAGAGTTCATAGTAGTAGGAGAAAATAAAAACAAAAACTAATAAAAGGAAAATATTTACAATATGATAAGATAAGATAATATTTTGAAATAAGATAAGATATGATTTTTTTTAAAAAGTTTGAAATTTGAAATTTGATTTTTGAAATAAGATAAGATAAAAAATTTTAAAATAAAAATCTGAAATTATTATTTTTTTTGTAATTTTTGAAAAAAATCAATTAAAAAGCAAATATTTACAATAACCAATAATAAGGCACACGTTTGCAATTCCCCGGCAACGACGCCATTTTGACGATCAGATTTCTCTATCGGTAAAGAAATATAAAAATATATAATCGCGTTGTAAATACAGCTTCTAAACCAACAGAAAATCCTTTCGTACAAACGTTTGGTTGTCACAAGTAACAAACTCCTAAATAAATTGATAACCAAAGTATTTAAACCTCGGGTTGTCTTCTCAAGGAATTGCAGAGAGGTGTTCTTATTATTGGTTATGAGTTTGTGAAAATTGGGGTTTTGGATTAAGAAATAAGAAGAGTGAATTGTAGAGAAAGTAAAATAATAACGATAAAAAGCCTTGACTACGAGAAGATTAATCGGAAGTTCTATGCTTGTTGAAATTTTCTCAAGATCAATTAATAATTAGTAGTTGTTTCTACTTAGTTAACCCTCAACGAATGAAGGAAAGTCAAGTTAAAAGTCAACTTCTATTCACAATTCCTAATCCTTCCCTTGGGAAGTATTAGAGTTAGTTACTAACAAGCCAACCAACAACGAACCAATTACAATTGAACTCTTGAGTATTCCAACTCAAGGGTCTCGTAATATTAATCAATTTCAAAGCCAAGTTGGAAACTTACTCTATTAACATGAATGCCATTACACCATATCATAACATAAATTGAAGAAAGCAATCATAAATATGAAATATCTCAAATTGCATTTAAATAGAGAATCAAATCTAACATGAAGAGTATAAGAGAATTGAGTAAAGGAACATTGAACCGGAACTCAGAAGAAATTGGAAGTTGAAATAATAAGAAATCCTAATCCTAATCCTAGATCCTAAGAGAGAGGAGAGAGCATCTCTCTATAAAAACTACATCTAATCCTAAAATTATGAATTTTAATGTTGTGTATGAATTATTTCCTTCTGAATGGACATATTCCCCCACTTTATAGCCTCTAATATGTGTTTTCTGGGCCGAGAACTGGGTCAAAAACAGCCCATAATTCGCTGGTTATGAAATCAAACACGCTTATTTTCGTCACTACGACGTGTCCGCGTGGAGTACGCGTTCGCGTTGCCTAGCTGTACGTACACTATAAGAAATTATATATCAAATCAAAGCCCCGGACGTTAGCTTTCCAATGCAACTGAAACTGCGTCATTTGGACCTCTATAGCTAAAGTTATGACCGTTTGAGTGTGAAGAGGTCAGGCTGACAGCTTTGGCAATTCCTTCAGTTTCTTGTATTTCTTCTACTTTTGCATGCTTTCTTTCCATCCTCTGAGTCATTCCTGCCCTGTAATACCTGAAATCACTTAACACACATATCACGACATCGAATGGTAATAAGAAAGGATTAATATTAGAAAATATAAGGCCAAAGAAGCATGGTTTCAATCATAGCACAAAATCAGGAAGGAAAAATGTAAACTCATGCAAATTATATGAATAAGTGTGTAAAGAATTGATAAAAACTACTCAATTGAGCACAAGATAAACCATAAAATAGTGGTTTATGAGTACTCCATCCAAACGGCGTCGTTTTATACTTTATTTAAAAAAAACCCTAAATGGCTACCCAAGACCTCAGGACCCCCAACCCACTCCCACTCTCACCCCCTCTCGGCGTCTCCTCTCTCAAACTGAAGAAAGCTTGAGATTGAAAGAAGAGGAAGAACCCTAGCCACCCACAGTCACCCAGCCCGTAGCCACCGCAGCCCCCAGAGCCCCGCATCGTTTGTCATCGCTGAACCCTTTTCTCCCTTCTCTCTGTCGCGCTCATTGTCTCTTTGTCGCTGCTTCGCTACTCCTCGCCGTGGGTCGTGGTCGCCGCTTCTCTGCTCCTCGCCGTGGGTTGTCGTCGCCGCTTCTCTGCTCCTCGCCGTGGGTCATCGCTGCTTCTCCCTTCCTCCCCTACGTCATTTTTGCTTCTCCCCTCCTCATCGTTTCTGCTTCTCCCTTCCTCGTCGACGTCGTTTCTGCTTCTCTGCTTCTCTTTTAGGTGTGATGTCTCGCAGTTTATCTCCATGTCTCTTTTATGTTTCTGCTTCTCTGCTTCTCTGAGTTTTGAGATATTATTGATGATTCTAAAATTTGATGAATTCTGTCGTTGATGAGTTATAAATTCAATTGTTTAATTTATTAATTTTGCTGAGATTGATTTTTAAATCCAATCTGTTGTACTTGTTATTTTGGTGAATTGATGTTTTGCTGTTATTGATTCAAAATAGAAACATTGCCACAATTCTACATTGAGTTGTTTATGCGGATTTGTTCTGATTTTGGATTGGTGATTATGGTTGCGATTGTCTGATTCTAAATTGTTGATGGTCCTATGGTGCATGCTTCATTGCATTGTGCTGAATTGCTGAAATTTTTTTGATTTTGAGATGCTTATGGTTTGACTCTGCTGTATTGTGTTTATGCTGAAATTTTTGTTTATGCTATATATATATATATATATATATATATATATATTGTTGATTATTTTTGAATTTTTAATTATAAATTAGGAAAAATTGTAAAATTTTAAAATTTATCAGTTAAAAAATTATTAAATTCAAATATTTAAAATTATGTATTAAATTTTTATATTTTTATTATATATTTAATTAAATCGGTTGAATTCCGATTAAATTTTTGAACTATTGAACCAGTTATCCTACTGATTCATTGACCGATTCGATTCTCGCAAACTTGCGTATTAACTTATCGAATTTGATCCATACGATTCTACTAATGTTGCCTTGCCAAAACTGTTATAAATCCTATCTTGCTTGAGAAAAAAAGATTATATCATGATTGTAATATAAACTCAAAATTTCCTGTCAAAAAAAAAACCTCAAAAGTAAAACACCACTTTGTCCTACTTCTTGCCATGTTAGTGGGTTGATAGGCTAGTAATGTTTTGTTTGTGCAGTTAAATATTTTTTTATAAACTACATACCATTTTAGTTCAGCCAATGATGTCTAGACATCTTTAGTATTTTTTAGTTTTTTTCATTTGTGTTATTAAATTTTAATCAAATTTTTTTATATTTTCTAGTAAAATTTTAAAACTAATCAAGTATTTGAAGTTGTAATAGCATTATTGTATTTTCAAATATTTTTATCTCAAAATAATTAAAAACTAAAGCCTTTTTAACAAAAAAAACATAAAAACGGTACAAGAAATGCCCAACCAAGGCCCACAGCATCAAAATCCGGACACCCAGCCTTCAACATGGATGCCTGGCACTCACACAGACAATCCCGGCAGCCAGCATGGATGCCCGCGGACTTCCTCATCTTGGCACACACGTCCGACAGTCGCTTTCCAAGCCTGGCGGCCACATCACCTGGAAGGCCAAATTGGGCCAAT
The DNA here is from genome assembly GCF_003086295.3 of Arachis hypogaea. Taxonomy (NCBI): domain Eukaryota; kingdom Viridiplantae; phylum Streptophyta; class Magnoliopsida; order Fabales; family Fabaceae; genus Arachis; species Arachis hypogaea. The sequence goes on along the minus strand of NC_092044.1, from coordinate 20,440,232 downwards.
GCCCAAATTTAGAGAAGTGCGCCCAGTGTTCCTAGACCTCAACTCTCTGGATACAATATTTGTTAAAGCCAAATCTAGTTATACAAATCATAAGAAGCCTTATTAATCTTATCCAAAGATTCAAATTTCAAGAGATTAGTTATCATTAATTCTTTTTAGAAAGTTAAAGATTTTATTATTAAGATTTATTTTTAGATTAGATTTAAATTATTGTTTTAATTTAAATTTAAAATAGGTAATAGTTATCTTTTTTTAAAAGATAATATTAGATTAAATTTTTGAATTTTAATTTTAGATAAAATTTTGGATATAAATAAGTGAACAAAATTCACAAGAAAAATATATTTGGAGGAGAATTTTTTTTTCATTATCATGAGTTACTAAACCTCCACTATTAAAGATTAGAACTTTGTTTGACGAAGTTATAATGCGAATGCTTTTTTTATTTAAGAAAAGAGGTTTTTGGCGTAAACAAAAGATGTAACAATGATATTGGCTCGCTAGGACAACCCGTCCAAGTCCACGGATTAAATGGGATAGGTTCCAAATCCAAATAATACAGTGGGTTAGGTTTAGTAATCTCGTTTTTGCCACGGGCTTTGTCTTCCAACTCTGTCCATCTCTCAATTATGTATTTTGTTTTATATGATAATATATATTTCACTCATTTGTTTGAAAAAATTATTTATTTATTTATTTATTTATTAAAATTATCTACTTATTATTGTGCCCGAATATTCTTTTCTATCTAAAGCCATCAACTAAATGCTCTTTTGACATTGATATGGACTTTAATAATCAAACACATTTTCCACCAAATGACTGATGGCCTCCAATTATAGCTCTCTTTTGCTTACCAGACACCAGTTACCATAATGATGGACCCTCCAAGTTTAAGATATCTTCATCTCACCATACTGATTTAACAACTTACCAACATGAAAGAGAAAGTGCAATGGGAGTTTTGAGGAGATACTAAAATATAATTAGCATTAATTAGTATTATTTAGTATATGTAAATATTTATTATAGAATATTATATTTTTATTATTATTATTCTCTTAGCACTCATAAATACTTTTTTATGTTATATCATTCAAGACAACTTGAATTAATTTAATAATATACAAATTATTTCTCTAGTTTAATCTCTTGTTTTTAACATACACTACTAATGAACCACATGACCAAGAATAGAACAACACACAAAAGGTGACAGTGAAAGCTTCGTACTCTGTATAGATTGCAAGAGGGTATGAGGTGTGGTAGAAGAAGGTGGTTGAATATTTGGTTTGCAATTATTTGGGCAACTTGGAAAATTAGAAACCAAAAAACTTTTGAACATAAAAAAACTCATGTGGAGGAAGCTTGGGAAACCATTTGTTCAATATGTCTAGTGTGTGGGGCTGCCAATAATTATATCCCAACTACATCGATCCATAAGAAAATATCTTGGTGGATTTGTGTTGAGTATGTACATACAGTAAAAACAATATGTTAGTGATGCTTTTGTGTGAGCTGATGAATGTAGGTTCAAGAACGGGAGCTCTAGTGAAAGGCGTTGAAGTTGCTGTCCACTTCCATTAGAACAGGTGGTGTTTTTTACCAATGACTAGTGCTTTTTAGACTGGACAAAGGGAGGAGGCTCAACGTAGAGACCAAATTTTGAAAGGAATAGAATGAAAAACTTCTTGCAACAGGGACAATTGTAATAGAGTTCTTTGGGTTTAATTTGCTGGATATGTCCATTAGTGCTCTTATATTTCTTTTTGGCAAAATTTAATGGCTCCTTGATAGAAATTTCTAAGGGGAGTGGCTGGTTTTGCGCCAATGTTCAGTGATTAGGGGATGTTTTATTTAAGGTTAAAACTCAAGTGCAGTTAACTTTATGTGAAGTTGATAGTTGAGAGTCAGTTAAATGTTTTAACAGTTCTGACTAAATTGTCATCTAATGACTATTAGCTATCAACTTCACATTAAATTAACAGTACCTGAATTTTTATCTTAATTTAATGACTTTTAGGTGTTTATTGGTTGTCACGGTTTGTATTAAGATTTTGAACTTGTTTTTCTCCCACTATTTGGTGGTCGAAAGTTGCTAGAACTAATCGGAAAAAAAAAGCGTTAATTGTAATTTACTTCTTCTATGCCATGTTTATTATAGCTTTCGACCTTCAAAAATTTATAAATTGATCCCTTAATCTTTCAAATGTGCATATTGATCCATTAAACTTTTTTTTTAATCAATTATTAGCAAAAATAACCTAAAATTTATCAAAATTTAGATTGTCAAAACACTTTTTTTTTTGTTAATAATATCGACCGACATACATGTTATATTTAATTTTTCAAACTCATTATTTACAACTCATTTCGCTCCCCATAATAATTATTAGTCTGATGTTGATGTTCAGAGGAGTTTATATAGTTTTCATTCTCCATATAGATTTTCAAAGTTCTCAAATGTTGATATAGTTTAGATCTCATATAAGACAACGGCATGCAAACCTATTTTTATAAAGTAAAAATTAAGGTGCAGTCAACTTTACGTGAAGTTGATAATTGAGAGCCGTTAAATAATTTAACTAATTTAACTAAATTTTTATCTAACAGCTCTCAACTATCAATTTTACGTGAAATTGACTGCACCTGAATTTTTACTTTTTTATAATACATACAATTATGCAGACTACGTGAATACCAAAAATCAATTATCAAATCAATATTTCGTATAAGATATATATTAAAATATAAAATATATATTAAAAATAAATTAAATATTATATATATTTATATACAAATATATAATTTTTAATTTGGTGAAACAATTATTTTGTACAAATAACATTTTTTATTGCATATTTATGAAAGTTTAAAAATTAAAGTTCACATGACCTAAAGTTTAGGAGTGTAAAATACAATTAACTTTGTGCTTTATTTCCAAACAAGTACTACAATTCTGATTCGGAACACAATTATTTGAAAACAAGAATCAAAATTCAACTTCATCATAAGCAATAACATTGATCTCATAAGTTCACAACCGTGAGAAGAAGTTATAAAATCCAAAATAATCTTCTTTCTCCTCTTATAGTATTAATATGTAATATATCATTTGGCTATACTCAAATTATTTTGAATTTTTAACCCGTCTTAGGAGCAAACTTAGTCTTAATTGTTTCAACCTCCTTGGCATCAATCTGAAAAGTCTTTGCAAGAACTTCATCAGGCACAGCTGGTTTTGACGAGAAGAGGGCGGAAGCAACAGACAGTGCGCCAGGTAGTTGGCTGTTAAATGCAGCGATCACTGATGCAAGCGTGTCCCCATTGTTCTTCTGGTAATGAACCAGCCCAATTGGGAACACAAACACTTCACCTTTCTTTATTTTCTTTGAGATGAGCTTGTTTGATGTGGTGATGAAAGCCACATCTAACTCACCTTCCAAAACAAACACAACCTCGGTGGCGCGTGGGTGCGTGTGCGGCGGGTTAATACCGCCGGGCTTGTAGTCTATTCTTGCAAGAGACACACCCAATGTGTTGAGGCCTGGAATCTTGTCTACATTAGCTGTGGTAACTAGAGACCCCACTGTGTTGTTGATCACACCAGGCTTCCCTATGCCACTAAAGAAGAAATCAGATTCTGTTACATTTGACTCTGCCTTGCATGCAAATCCATTCACCCTCACACCTGCACATTAAATTAAACAGAAACTCTATGAATTTTTTATAATTTAGGTTAGGAAAAATATTGGGTAGCAAGAGTCAATTTGCCAACTTTTGACAACTCAATTAATAGTTAATAATTTTAAATTATTTTAATAAATTTAAATTTCAAAAGAATGACATTAATGAAAAATTTGAATAATAAGGATTGTGTTTAGTTCCGCTAAAAGTGGAATTGTTTACTTAGTTTATCTTGATAGGTAAGGTGAATACTAAGGATAGGCTAAGACAGTTTGGGATAATCAATCAGAATGATAAGTGGTGTGTTTTATGTAACAGGGATATTGAACAGGTCAATCACTTGTTTTTTGGTTGTGATTTTGCTTGATAGGTATGGATTGCTTGAATATCTGTGTTTGGCAGACTATATATGGTCTTTTTCAGGATTGTTGAAGGACCACTTCCTAAGTTGGACAGAAGAGCCGCATAGGAAGGAGGATCGAAAACCGCGGCTGATGTGCTTCTGTGCGGTCATATGGCACATTTGGATAGAAAAGAATAGGAGGATATTTCAAAATACAAGCAAAGGTATAGACGAAATCATCAATATGACCCTGATTACTTACAAGGAGTGGGAAGGCGTACTCTCTTTGTGTTGTTGATAGCTATGTTGGAGATGACATGGGAAGATCCTTTAATTGTGTTCATTTCTAGATGTTGCTAGTTTAGTTTGGTTATCGTTTATAATTGCTCTACTTTATTGTGTTGAGCTCGTTTACTTCAAAAAAAAGGATTGTGTTGAGTAACCACCCACAAGGTCACTGTGATCAGCATCCGTCTTCCTCCTATCATCGCAGCATCTTTTTTCTTGCCAACAGCGCCGCTTCGCTGCCGCTGCAGCGTGTTCCCGTCACAGCTGCACAACCACCATGTCACCGGCTCTTTGGTGTGCGGGCGTTTTGCTCCAGCAGAAGCTTTTATTATGCGGGTTGCGGTCATCTTCCTTGCCAGGTACCGATTTGCCGCCGCAGTGCACCAAAAACTCGTGCGTGTTTCATCACCCGATTACCATCGAACGCGTATCTCTCGACATCGTCCCGAAGCCGCAAACAAAAATCCCGCATCCTCTGACGGCTTCGTCGATGGAATGTATATTTGGAGAAGAAGGAACGAATGCATCATCCATTGATGTGGGTTATGAATGTTCTTTTAATGGAGGTGTCTTTTTATGCATCTGCTTTTAGGAAATGTCTTTTTATACATGTGTCTTCTAATGGATGTATCTTTTGTGGATGTGTCTTTTAAATAGAGGTGTCTTTTGCGAATGTGTCTTGTACAGGATGTGTCTTTTTATGCATGTGTCTTGTACAAGAGGTGTCTTTTACAGCAATGGCAACACTCAGATACACTTCCGAAGATCAGTGATTGTTTGCCGATGAAAGTGCGGGCGGCACTGACCACTGCTGATGCCGGCGATGGAAACGCATCCAAGGATGGAGGAGGGAGGTCGATAAGGGGCAACCGTCGAGGTTGGAGGATGAGACTGGACTACTTGAACGGTGAAAGATCTATGAAGTACGGACATTTCGCTGAGTTGCTGTGTTCGTGTGTTGGACACATTTCGGACACGACACTCATCGATACTCGTCCGACATGCGTGTCTGTTGTATCCAACTGTGTCTTAATAAAAAGTAAAAAATTATTTTCCGGACACGTTTGGACATACCTAAATATCATCACGTATCAGCGTGTCTAATCTTATTCTTTACATATATTCCTGAAATAAATTTAGATATAGTATATATTATTATTTATTAAAACAAAAAATATTTTAAAATTTTGATATAATTAAAACAGGACATTAAAAATAATTAAAAAAATTAATTTATATTTTAATATCAATAAAATATCAAAATATTATTATGATTTATCTAAAAAATACTTTATATTTTATATGTATGTGTGTTTCCGTGTCTTATAACATTTTAAAATTCGCGTGTCGACGTGTCACGTGTCGTGTCGTGTCCCGTATCCGTGTCTGTGCATCATAGATAAAGTTAATTATGTTTATTAGTGGTAATTGGAGGTGAATTAGGTTTACCATAAATGACTGGACATGCGTTTTTTTTTTTTTTTGAAATAGGTTTTGGAGTCCAACCCAATAAAAATTGACAAGAATTGGACCCTTTTTGGTTACCTAACGGAATTATCATTTAACCATCACAAATATTAAATTAGTATTTGTAAAACCCGGTTAATTAACGGCTAATTAACCCATAAATGAGAATTTATTCTGGAAAGCCTAAAATGTGATTTTTATGGTTAAATGTGATAGAGGAGATTGAGACGAGAATTTTGGTACCAATTTCATAGAATTCGGACCAAGATTGGACCGAACGGGCCAAACCGGGCCAATTGGACCCAAAGTGGGCCCTTGGCCCAACATAACTTAACCAAAACCCTAGTTTTCAGCACTCTCTCTCCTCATTTGTTACACACACAAGCTGAAATTTGAGAGAAAGGGAGGAAGAACACTCTCTCAAGTTCTCTCCCTTGGTTGATCTTCAAACCACCATAACTTTTGATCTAGAGCTCCGATTGCCGCTCCGTTTGCGGCCACGCGTTCACCGCGGAGAGCTCTACAAAACTCATACAACCAATCTTGAGGTAAGCCACGTGTTGCTGTTCGAAAATTTAGCCCTTATTTTCGAGTTTCATGGGTGAAATGTTGAGATTTTGGGTTCTTTGATGTTATAGGACCCAACTCTCTTGAAGGAGAAGGTTAATCTTGTCTTCTTGGACCTTGGGTGTGGTAAGGTTCTTAACCCTAGTGTAATTTTGTTGTTTTATGATGTTTGGGTTTTGAGATGTTGTATATGGGTATGATGGTTGTGGCTTAGGTTGTGTATGTGTGGATATTGGAGCTTGATTGGTGATTTTGAAAATCTTGAAAAAGGGATTTGGTGGTGAAAAATCTGTTCTTGGAGGTGTTGAGGCCTTGAGAGCTTGTGGATAAGTGGTTTGGAAGTGCTCCGGTGGAGCTTGGGAAAATCGGCTAAGGTATGGTTTCGGTTTCCCGTATCTAATATGTAATGTGGTAGGAAATACTTAGGCTAGAGGCCCTAAGATAGGCATTGAATGGTTGGTGTTATTGAATTGTTGATATATATGATGTGGTCATATATGTGATGATGATTAATGATGCCTTGATGGTATGATGTATGAGAAATATGCATGTTGTGATATATGCTTGATGATTGGTTATGGTTGAATTGTGGGTTGGACCATGTTGATGGTGAGTATGATATTGATTGTGTACAATGATGATTTATTGGAATTGGTGTTATTGAGAATTGGCATGAGTAAGAGTATATGATATGTCAATATATTTGAGTTTGAGCCACTTGGGTGAAGTGGGTTAGAATGATGAGATAGTGATTTTGTATATTGTGGTAAAGTGTCAATGTGTGAGTTGAGGAGGCTTGATGTTGAAATTGATGTATTTTGATTGATTTCAAAGGAAAGGGATGAAAATGGCATGTTTTGATTGATTTTGAAAAGAGTTGGAAATGGCTTGTTTTGAAAACGGCACTTTGTGGTTTTTATGAAAAACATGGTTTTTGGGCATACTTTGGTGGAACATAACTTGGACTACGGATCTCTGTTTTGTGCCAAATCTATTTAGAAATGAAATTGGATCCGGGATGTCCATGCCGTTCGAAGAACGGGTGAAAAACGATGTAAAATGAGAAAGTTATGTCCGTTGGAAGATTGGGGTTTAAATTGGTGAATTCTGCAGCTTTTAACTTAGAAAATTTTTAGCAGAATGACCCCTTGCGCGTGGGCGCACTTGGCGCGTGCGCGCCGTTCTTTTCGAAAATACCATCCACGCGTGAGCGTGATGTGCGCGGGCGCGCCGATGGTGCTGCACCCAATGCCCAGCCATTTTCCAGAGAGTTATGCCAGAACTGTGCCAGTGTTGTGCCTGGGGCACGAGAACGCCCACGCGTACGCGCCGATTGGCAAAGTTTTAATCCACGCGTTAGCGTGCATGACGCTTGCGCGTCAATGAGTTTTTTAGGCCACCCACGCGTGTGCGTGGAGTGCGCGTACGCGTGGACCTGTTTTCATCCCAAAGTTGATTTTTGAGTTTTAAAAGCCAAATTTCATACTTCTAAGCCTCCGATCTCACCACTTATATCTTAAATCATTATGATATGTCTAGCTATGAGAAGAAAGGCTAGTGAATGTGGTAACTTGCGAGTGAAGCAAGGGAAAATGAATGATCATTGAGGATCACGCATGATTATGTGAGATGCGGAGGATGGTAGTGGAAGTGCTTGTATGCCATTGGCCGAAGGGCCGTAATTGTTTATGAATTGGCTGGTTCTGGATTGAACCGTGAGCCAGAATAGCTGTGTATGCTATGAATATTGGCTGGTTATGGATTTAACTGTGAGCCGGAATGGCTGTGTATGATATGAATATTGGCTGGTTCTGGATTGAACCGTGAGCCGGATGGCTGATATGGATGTTGATCCATGGACGAGAATTCATGCATGTTTATGCTGAATTATTGATAATTGTGATTTGCACTTCCATTATCGGAGATAAGAGTTTCCCTGGGTAGTAGCAGTGACTAGCCACCACGTGCTCCAGGTTGAGACTCGAAGCTCTTTTGACCCTATGTCATAAGTGTGGCCGGGCACTGTGAAAGACCCGGATGAGCTCGCCCCCGTAAATATTCACCAGTGAGGGTGATGGATATAGATCATGATTATGATCAAGTTTATGACGAGTATAACTCGAGTTGGGGATGCATGACAGAGGGACAGTCCAATGGTTAGCTACCAGGACTTGTCGGGTTGGCTCTATAACCGACAGATGATATCATCAGCCACTAGGGACAGGCATTCATCATATGCATACTATGTGAATTGTTTGAGATTGCCTATTTGACTGCATATTACTTGCTAATTGTCTAAATGCCTTACTTGTTCCTAATTGTATACTTCTTGCTTGATATAACTGTGTTTGCTACCTTATACTCCTGCTGGTGGTTGGGAGGTCTGAAGGAATTGGAAAGGGAAGCATTAGTTAGACTGGAGTATCTTTAGTCAGATGCCCTTTTATGGTTTAGTTTGTTTATAAGCTTTGATGCTATTTGGAGGAAGTTCTAGGATTGCCTTCGGCTTTCCTCCATTATTATGTATTATATATGTGGAAGCTGTTACCATGCTGGGGACCTCTGGTTCTCACCCATGCGGATTTTGTGGTTTTCAGATGCAGGACGTGAGGTTTTCCGCTGAGGCATGCTGGAGACTTCTATACTTGCGAAGATCCTTTGTTCTCGGGGCTATGTTTTGGTTTATATGTTTTGCTTAGATCCTTTTATCTCCATTAAATAATACAAACTGTGATGACTCCTCTTATGGGAGAATTTTGGAGAATAGGTTTTATGTATTTGTGTCCCTTTGGGTTTCCTTTGGGGTTTTCCTTATTATATCATATGTATATATTGTTATGCTCGGATCGGTTATCTTCGCAGCCGGATCTTGAGTCTTGATATTCCTGTTTTTGACACTCCTTTGTATATATATAATCTCGTGTTGGTTATCTTTGTTCGTTACGTTGTCGATCGGAGTGTTGCGCTTTAGAGTTGCGATGGTTTTTGTTTACCCCTTTTTTCTACAAAGGCTCCTAGTTATAATCAATCATTCATACTACTATATGTATTAAATTTTTATTTTAGAGGTCGTAATACCTTGCCATCTCTGAATTATGACTTAAGCATAAGACTCTGTATGGTAGGGTGTTACAGTATTTATGTGTGTAAATAAAAATTTAAGTGCAAATTGTATTGATTTATGTGTGCAAGTTATATGTTTTTTGTGTGTAAATACTTATAAATATGAGTACAAATTATTGTGGTTAGGTGCTGGTCCAAAATTATATGTGCAAACTCTATAAAATATAATATAAATTATATTTATTTATATGTACAAACTCTAATAAATATAAGTATAATTTATATTGATTCTTGTTTGTAAATACCTGTAAATATGAACATAAATTATTACTGGTTAAATAATAACAAAAAATAATAAATTTTAATGACTTTCTAACATTCCATTATTCACACACACCACACTTTATTGCAATGATGCAAATATAATTATTTAGTATTTTTTAAATAATTTACTGAAACGTAATCTTCTAGAAAGGTGTATATATTTGATAAATCAAATTAAAAATAATTTTTAATAAATAAAAACAATAATAATTTTATTTAATAAAATAATTTTTTTAAAAAATATTATAACAAACATAAATATAGAAGTAAATTTAGATATTTATTAAAAGAATAATGTTAAAAGATCAGCACAATTTTTTTTATTTTAGCCATCAGTTAACTAATAATATTTTTAAAATATTAGTTAAAAATATGATATTAAATTATTGGGCTAAACATTTCGGACTGTAGACTAAAAATGCTAATCAATATAAACTAAAATTATTGGCTCTTGAACATTTCTCATATTAAAATATAAAATTATATTAAACTTTTTAAATTTAATAAATGAATCAACTTTAAAAACTTTTTTTTAAAATACTTCTAAAAACATTTCTAATATTTAAAAATTATAAGTATAAATACATAATTTTTTATTTATTAAATATAAAATAAAATATTTATACTTTAAAAAATACCTACATCTCTTTAAAAAGATTTATCAAACAAAACCTTAATATCTATCACTAAGTGGTATACATAATAATAATGACAATAATTTCTTGAGAGTAAATGAATGTTCTTGCTTTACACCATTCATTTTATTCTATCTCAGCAATGTGAGTTAGGTTAAAGTTAGTTTCTATTTTATTAATTTTATAGCATTTAAATTAAAAATAATAATGGAACCGTAATACTGTAGAAGATGGCAATTAATGGATTAGAATAAGAGAAATGACTTGCTCTCGCAATACCTAAGAATTTTCATAATATGACAATTAGTTAGTAGTGTCTGAGGCATATATACATATAGCATGTTGTGTGACAAAAATTGAAGTATTTATGCACTCACAAGAATGATTCATCATTCTTACATTTGATGATGTATGTTACCTAAATTAACAGCTGCACATTCTTATACACAAATTTTATAGACATAATTTAGTTGCTGCCACAAAGAGAAAATCAAATGGTAGAATAGAGAGAAAGAAGAGAAATGAACTTGATAATGTGCATTACCTGAATTGGGAAGAGCAACACAAAGGTCTTGCAGTGGTTCAGGATCAGAAGCCAAGGCAAAAAAAATGGCACCGGTTAGAATGACAAAGATTAAGACAACTTTTGTAGTAGACATGATTTTGGAAGATATATAATTGTTAATTGTAATGATGAAAAGAAAATTAGAAGTTTGAATTGGATGGTAAAAAATGTGCCATTGTGCTCCTTATATAAGCATAATTATTTGTAATCAAGCAATGGTTATGGGCAGAGTAGATGGGAACTGATATGATGCTAAAGCATTAGGAACAAATCCTTCAACTTAAATTCAAAGCAATTGTAGAAAAGGAAGAAGAAACTAATAGGTCTCATGGGAATTCAATTTGTATTAATATTAATTTGCATTTTGTTTTCTTCTTTGTACTTTTTTTTTTAGTCTTTATCCTTTACTATAAAAGGGAAAATGGTCATTAAATGCACATCAAAGTGGAGATTAATTTGTTGATTGATGGGAAGTTGGAAACATTATTAACTGTCCAATGAAGAAAGGTATGGTTGGTGGAAGATTGAAGATGATAGATTGATAGGTGGACCATAACATGATATATACATATTCAATGAGACTGACCAAAGAGGTAGCCAACAATTCCTTTTTTTTTATCAAGTTTCTCGAAAATAAAAAAAATTAATAAATTAATAAAATAAAAATTTAATTATTCTTAAATTAAGATAATGAAACTCATATATGATAAAATTACAGAACTGATAGTGATTAATTTCTCATTTTATCGTTTTATCAATTTTTTTGCTTTAAAAAATCTAAGTTTTCTTTATTTATTTACTCCACTCCTTTAGAGAATATTTTTTTTTTGTAATATCTTCTATTTTCTTAAGTTTGGCCAAGTTACTTTTAGTTTGAAAGCTCTATACAAGTGCTTGTTAGAGTGTCATTAATTATTTTGATGATTAAAAAAAAAGCTTTGAATTCTTTTTACTTTCAGTATGTTTTTGATATTTTTTTTCTAGAATTATAGCATTTTTTGGAGAAGATAAGTTAATGGCTTTTCTAAAACACGGTGTATCGTAAACAAAATTTAAGGATAAAAGAATATGTTTTAGATTGTTACGCAACTCAAATAGTTTTCACATTTAAACATAAATAATGTTTACTTCTTCAAAAAATTCTTAAAAAAAAAAACATTGTTTTAATCTTATTAGAAATAAAAACATTCAAATGGGTATAAAAATCATTAAGAACAGGTTAGTGGAAAAGAAATTATTGAATAATTCATTTTATGTTATAAATGAATGAACTTTATTCTTACCGATTTCAGGGAGAAAAAATAGCAAATCATTTAATAAAAAAATCAATTTTTTTTTCTTGGTTTTGTTGTTTGGAGATCAATAATAGAATCATTTAATAATAGAAGGATGAATTAGAAAATCAGATTCTCTTAATTTTTTTTCACCAAGGATATAAAATATTATTTTTCATTATATATTTTTATAAGATAGACTAAAATAATATGAAAAAATATTAAAAAATTAAAAATTATACTTTACACCCTTAATTAAAAAAATGAGAGAATCTATGTGCATGAATTATCAAGTTCAATTATTATCTATGAAGTACAGATATTTTTGATTTGTTGTATCGCGAGTCGAACACATTTCAGACACGACACTTATTTAACATGGATGTTTTTTGTGTTCAATCATATCTTAATAAAAAATAAAAAATTCTTCTCCGAATACGCTTGGACACATCTAAATATCATCATGTGTCAGCATGTCTTATCTTATTCTTGACATATATTATTGAAATGAGTTTAGAAATAATATATATTCTTAATTGTTACAACAAAAAATATTTTAAATATTTTATATAATTAAAAACAATTAAAAAATTAATTTATATTTTCATATCAATAAAATACTAAAATATCATTATAATTTATTTAAAAAATACTTTATATTTTATATATATATCTCATGTTTCTGTATCTTATAAGAATTTTAAATTTGTGTGTCCCGTGTCATGTTGTTTCCATGCCGCAAATTATTTTTTAGGATTAAGTACGATTTTGGTCCTTAAGGTATAGGTCAAAATTTTTTTTCGTCCCTAATCTTTTTTTGCATACAAATTATCCCTAAAGTTTAAAATCAAGATTTAAAATCATTCTTTTTACTTAAATATTAAAATGTTAGACCAAATTATCCATAATAAAAAAATTATATAAAAAAAACAGAGAGAGAAAGTATTTCTGCTCTTGTGAAGGGAAAAGGAAAGAAGAATAAGCGAGAAGGGAAGAAGAAGAAGAAGTTGTACACGATCCACCTCTACTTCCGGTTCTTCCGCCACTTCCGTACAATTTTGGTCCCTAAAATAAAGACGATTTTAAAACCAAGTTAAACTTTAGGGACGATTTTGTATGCCAAAAAAAATTAGAGACAAAAAATTTTTCGATTTATACCTTAAAAATCAAAATCGTACTTAACCCTTATTTTTTATATTGAAATGAGGATAAAAATTAAATCTACCAAATTTATAAAGAACAAAAATCGGACTTTTCAATTTTTTAAAAATAAAAGTTAGACCATCCATTTATGAATTTTAAAATAAAAAAAAATTATAACAAACAAAACAGACCTTTTAATTTAATATTAACAATTTTCTTATAAAATAATCAGACCGTCCCATTACATAGTCTCGTACTTAAAAAAATAACACATGCAAAAATCAATATAATTGAATTGCACGTTATCTTTATCCACAATGAAAATTTTTAGTCTGCGATGCATCATAGATATTACTTTAAAAAAAGACAATGACTCATCGATGAAATAAATAAAATCTCTCAATATATATTTAAGTCTTTTTAATAATTAAATCTAATTAAATTAGTATAAATCTAACAAAATTCACTTGTACAATTAATAACTCACACAATTAATAGTTCTTTCTTTTATATTTCTTTTTTTTTTCACGCATTATTTATGCGCCTTCTTTTTTGGTGTATTTTTTTAACGTTATTTCTGTCGTTTACTCCTTCTTTTATTGGTGTTATTTTTGCTGCTTTTTTATTTTTATTTTTTTGTATCCTGTTCCTCATGCTTTATTATAGTCATTTTTTTCTCTTTGTTTGATTTTTTTTTCTTTTTCTTAATTTTATTCATTTTAAGAGAATAAAATAAGAAGAATTATGAGAAAATGAAATAAAAAGAAAATAAGAAAAAAATATTGAAAAAAAAAGAAGAAGTAGAATATGTCATAAGGAGAAAGAGAAAAAAATTTTGAATCTGCAAAAGTTACCAGAAAAATAACACCGAAATTTCTTAACAATAACACAGAAATTATTTAATTTTGACACCTAAATTTTGCTACAAAACACAGAAATCTGTTTACTTCTTATTCTTCTTTTTTTCTTTTTTCTGTTGCTCTTAGTTTTTCTTTTAGGTGAATTATTTCTTATATTAGATTTGAATGAACAAGTCTATATTGTTTTGCAATCTTATTTAGTTGATGAATATAGGTTCACACTTATTGGATTAAATTCTTGCTAGAAACAAAAATAGCATAGAAATTTACTATATAACGCAGCGAAATTAAGCAGAACAAGTGTAAAAATTTGAAAGAGAATGAACAATGTCATTTACATATAAGAAAAAGATAACGTATCTGATATATAAAATAACACATAAATTTCTAAAAAATAACACCGAAATGTCTTCATTCTAATACCGAAATGTCTTCACTTTAATACCGAAATTTCAACTAAATAATGTGATAGAACTAAACTTATTTCATGAAAACTTGAGCTACAAATTGGCAAATTTTAATAGAAAAAGAGAATAAGTGAAAAAAAATTTGTACATAATGCAACGAAATTAAGCAGAACAAGCGAAAAATTTTGAAAAATAATGAACAGTAAAATTACATATAAGAAGATACATATCTAACATATAAAATAACACATAAATTTTTAAAAAATAACACCTAAATATCTTTATTCTAACACTGAAATTTTCAACTAAATAATATGATAAAGCTAAGAATTTATCTCATAAAGATTTTATTTGCATATTCACAAATTTTGATAGAAAAAAAATGAAAAAACTTGTAGATAAGTAGTGAAAGTAAGCAGAACAAGTATAAAAAAAAATGAACAATATTATTTACGTATAAGAAGAAGACAACGATGACGTTAATATCGATAATAATGATGATAATGATGATGATGAAGATGAAAGAGGTGGAGGAGAAAAAGAAAAAATTCAAATTAAAAATGAGGAAGAATAGATGGTAATGGTGGTGAGAGCGACAACAATAACAAAAGAAAAAAATGAAAAAAAAAGAAGAAAAGAAGAAAAAAAAAAGTAACCAGCGCAAGAATGATGTATATAAGAAGAAGCAGCAGCATACAAAGAAAAAAAAAGTAAAAGAGGGTGCGTGTGGAATATAAAACAAATTAATAACTTGGTTGACCTTGACTAATTATTTTGTTTGATTGTAGAATTTTTTCTAAATAAGAATTAGGGTGACTCCTAATGGTTGACATCAACTACCAAATCTGACTATCTGAACAATCAAGTAGTGACACCACCGCTTCAGTTCGATTGTTACTTTCAATGATGTATATCCTGTCTAGTCTGAGATTTTATATATTTTCTAAATTATTGTTGAAAATACAACAAAACAATGAGAATGTATGTTTTAAGAAAATGATATTTCTAAAATAAATGAAATATAAACTGAAAACAATGAAAATGTGACAGGCTGACATGAGAACAATCTAGTATCTTATAATCTTCAAACACGATCTCATACAGTAGGTGAGGTTTGTTGAGAGAAATAATGTATAATTATACCAGTGCTTTCTTATATATATAAGTAGCATAATATTATTTATACATTTAAATTCATCACATTTTTAAACACTTAAATTCAATCCTATTCCCCTCTCGAAAAGCAATTTCTAGTTCTTCATGAAGATGGGGAGACGAGATAGTAACTTTCACAGAGCACCAGGCATGCCCTTTAGCAGCAAGACAATATACTCAATTACTTGAATTTTAAAATTAAATAAACAAAAAATACACATGGCTGAAAGAAGAACAATGAACATTGCTTGTGGCAGCAATTTTGGTTCCTAATCAAGAAACATTATGCTTTAGAAAAGCAACTTCGTAATAATGCTGAAGATTTTGTTACATTAACAGTTAAATAACATTGCACATCACAGTATAAACCTTGCAATACGGCAGAATATAGAAAATAGAAACAAGTGCACAATACAACGTGGTTCAATAAATCAGGCGAACCAAAGATCAACAAGTTTCAAACCATAAACCTGAAAAAAGGTATCAAACAACTAACCAAAGAAGGTCAATGCAATAACAAATTTGAAAACCAGAATTCTGCAGAAATTAGACAGCAAGATAGAATAACAAAAGAGTGAGTATGATTTGTAAAGCATATAAGGGAGTGACAGACCTAAAACATTTTCTAAAAAGGGGGTGAACTTTCAAGGAACTTGGATGCTGAAGATTCTTAAGAGTGGGAGGAACTGAACAGAAGGCAATGTTGTAATAGTCAAATGGTAATTGGAGCATTCAATCTTTCCTAAAAGATTTCTTAACACTATGACGATGAAACCTATTCTTGGTTCTCGCAGAACAATATCTAGTTGAACAAAACTCAACATATAACTTTTACTAAACATCACTGATTGAGCATAAAATCACATTCTAATGAAAATAATTTGCATGCTTGTTAAGTCATACATCTACCAAAATGCATATGCTCTGAACAATCATCAAAGAATGCAATCAACTATTCTCATCATGCGAGTGACTTCCAGCTTTCGCTACAGAAAGCAGAAAATCATTCTTTTTTTTTTTCGAGGTTTCCCCCTCATCAGATGAATTTCAAAGTGCAACAAAACATACATCAATGTTCTTTAATCAAAAGAAAGATTCTCAGAAGAGCAGAAATATTTTACACAAGAAAACAATACTATCATTCACTCCAATAGAAAATAAAGCTCTTGATATGCAGAATAAAGGCTATAATGATCCCACAAAAGCATTATAACTGCCATCTATTACATTTCAGTTTTAGAAAAAGTCAGTTAACCCCAGGAAGATCACCTGACAAAATAACAACGTCCACAAACGTCAGCTTAGCTATCAAAGGCTTCTCTTGCTTCCAATAAATCAGGGTAATATATTTTCGCAAGAGCGTCCACAAATGACAGGTTTGCTATCAAAGGCTTCTCTTGCTTCCAATAAATCAGGGCAATATCTTTTTGCAAGAATTTCCACCTGCTCACTGAATGACTTTCTCCCATGCTCTCCAATATATCGAACCATTTGATTCCATCGTTTTCTGCATAACTCACCATCCCTCTGCTCAAGCAAATTGTCCCAGTCTACCTCCTCCATGCTGCAAGCATCCAAGCTAAATAAGGCATCTACCAAGCGGTAGTCATCAGTATCACTCCAAATACCTTGATCAACCATAGGAGATGTTAGTTGAGAATACCACTTTTGGCAAATTCCTCCATTCCATCTAGTTCCCAATTTGTCACTAATTGCCTCCCAACCAATATTATCTCGCAACATACCATGCTTTTTATTCCTAGTGTCTTCTAAAGCCCTTGCACGTAGGTCAACACTTACCAAATCAAATACCTTTTGATACTCCTCCTGAGACCATGCTCCTCTCTTTCTGGTCATTTTTATTCTACGCCATTGATCCTTTACATGAAGTCGATTTTTACCCATTGCCTCGGCTATTGATTTAAAATCAGATCCATGTTGTTCGACTGTCTTCTTTAAAAACTCTATCTCTTCAGCTGTCCAAGTGTGTTTCTCATCCCTTGTAAACAAAATGTGAGCACGATAATATACACTCATGTAAGGCCTATGGGGCAAGGCTACTCCAATTTCCTTCCAACAATTTTTAAGTTGAGGGTGATATCTAGTATTAAGAACCATATCAAGACCTTCATCCCCCAATTGGTGAGTCTCTATATAGTCGAAAACAGCCTGTTTAATTTTTTCATCTTCTTCATTCGTATACCTTTGCCCCCGTATTAAGCCATCACCACAGACCTCCACCTGATCAGAAAATGTTACTCGTTTGCGTTTGGATGTGGTGCCTTCCTTAGTTTTCTTGTTTATCTTCGTCTTCTTTCCTTGATCATTAACTTCATTGCTCTCATTACTTTTGCTTTCTTCACTCTGTTTACCCTTCATCTTCTTGCCCAGGTTATCATCATCACCTTCATTGTCATTGGCACAATGTTGATCATCTTTGCTGCTTTTAAACTCACTTTTATCCTTACTTTTTCGTTTATTGCTCAATTTCTTCTTCCTTTGCCTGCCTTGGTTATTGTCATCACCTTCATTGGCTTCAGCACAATTTTGATCATCTTCAGTGCTTTCAAACTTACTTTTGTTTTTATTTCTCAGTTTCTTCTTCTTCTTCATCTTCTTGCCTTGACGATCTTCACCTTTATTGGTTTTGCAGTCTTCTTCTTCAATCCATTTCACTTTATTAATAATTACCTTCTCTGTCTCTTTGTCTTGCCGGTCACTAGGAACGACAAAATAATCACCCTTTTCTCTCAGTTCCTTCTTATTCTTCTCCGTCTTCTTACCTTGATCATCAACTTCATTGACAAGTGAATGTGCATTAGCATCTCCAGTGCTGATTCTGGCCAAAGGAGGATCACCCTCATGGTCCTTGAATTCGTAATCCCCAACAACTTTCCCTCTTTTGTTTGGTTTTGAAGAACCTATTTCTTGGATTGCAGTTAATGAATCACTGCAAATGTTTCTCTTCTTCCTCTTGCTTTTTTGGTTGTCATCCATTACCTGCAATATTTTATCATCAACAATTGCATTATGTAACACTTCAGTGTCCTTTATCCTTTTTTTCTTCAACTTCTTACTAATGTTCCCATCCTCTTCCTTATTCCTCGTAAATTTATCATTGGAACAAGCCTGTCTCTCAGCATCATCATCAATACAATTTCCCTCAAGAATTTTATCTGAATTGAGTGCTTTATCATTTTGGTGTTTTTTCTTTTTCTTCATGTGCTTATCCTTCTTCCTGTCATTTGGCTCCAAATAGATTTCTTCAGTCTTTGACTTCTTAACTTTCTCATCCATTAGACAAGTACACTTTTATCAGAGGCTACCCAACATAAATCTGGAAAAAAAAAAAGTAGGCATAAAATTTTCACACTTAAGAAGAATTAAGATAGTCATAGGATACAGTTACTTAATAAAGCAAATCATACCTTAAGAGCAGATAATACAATATAACTTTTACTTTAAATGATGTTATCAACAATAATTCTCAGCCAAGCCCAAGCATATTGATCAAGGAAACTAAAATTAACAGGACTACTATTTTTCTTCTCTCATTTCCAATGCTCAGAGTATTACAGTAATGTTGGTCCCTAAAATAGTGTTCTTGGACTTGCTGTTAGCTCCTATCAACAATGATATAATCAATTTTGGCAGCTTCTTATAATAATATTTTCTTCTTTTAAATTGCTTGGTTCATTTATGTCTTCACTCTTGCCCTACCCTTGCTTTAAATTGTTTGGTTCATTTATGTCTTTACTCTTGCCCTACTCTTGCCCTACCCTACCCTTATTATGGTCTAATGGATCAACAAATATGCAGCAACCACCATAGGTAGAAGCCAGTAAGGCTGTCCATGAACTGGGTGAAAACCGGGTTTGTTCTGACCCAGACCCAACAGCAAATATTAACCGGATTAATTTTTTGAGAACAAAACCCGGCCTTAAACCTGACGAAATCTTATCATTTTCGGGCCACAACTATAAGACCTGACAATTTTCTTCATATAATGACAATTCTGAGTTATGTTATCAAGGTCCAGATTTAGTATAACAGCTGATCAAAGGAAAGCAGGCAATTTCAAGGGAAATAGCCTATAAAGATGCATGCACATATTACAAGTTGTTAGGAATTTTAAATGTTGTATGTCCAAGATACAAAAAGGATCAAAAGATAAATCAATAACATTACATTATGTCTAATGAAGATGGATCAGTGAACCTAAATGACAAGCAAAACAGAAGCAGACTAAGGCCTTCCTCCTTCCATTTGTCTTTTAGTTAGACTCAAAAGACAAGCAAAACAGAACAAATTAAGACTCCAGAATGTTAATTAGTTCATTATTACTAACAAGGTTTAATCACAAACAAGAAAATTAAGGTTCTATTTGGGCAGAACAAAGCACAAAGATTAAAGAGCTACCGTTTAATTTAATCAGTTCAATCACACACCGTATTTTCATCTCATAAAGAGGCAAAACCAGAACTAATCTAATAAAATAGATCGATGAACAAACAAATTTAAAAAAAAAAACTGAACTAATCCATATTGTTAATAGATTGAGTCATCAATAATCAGTAATCAACGAATAAGAAATAGAGGCAGCTACCGAGACTGGGGGAGTAGAGAGCACAGCAGCCGCAGTGAAAGGATGGGAGTAATGCTGGAGAAAGTAGTTGCCGTCGTTTGAATGCTTGAGAAAGAGGTTCAAATGCGTAGAGGGAGGGAGGGAGTGTGTGTAACAGAGGGAGTCGCTGGGGATTTTGGGAGAAGATTAGGGATTTTGAGTAGTGGGTATTGGAAGGTAAGTGAATAGAAGAATGGGGTGCGGTAGTGGGTAAGCACGGCGAAGAAGCGGATGGAAGAGGACAGAGGCACTGAGGCTGTGAGGAAGAGTGGCTGCGTCGTGGTCGTGGTCGTAGTGGTGGTGGTGGGTGAGCAGCAAGCAGCACGAAGCAGTGAAGATGGCAAAGGGCAGAGGAGGGTGGTGGTAGCGGGTGACGAAGTGAGCAGCAAGCAACCAAGCACGAAGAAGAACAATTGGGGTAAATGGATTAATGGGGATTCGGGGACGCATACCTAGCACCTCACCTTTGCCGGTTTCAATTCCAATTTCTCCATCAGCGCATTCTTAGTCCAAAAGTTGAAATTTCTCATTAAAAAAAATGTAGACTTAAAAAAGCACACTAATATATAACATTATTGCTTTCAAATTGTGAATGAAACTAACCAATTTTTTAACATCTACTTCGTGCTCATAAAAAATAATTGATTAGCCTTATCTTTTGCTTTTACTCGAGAATTCACAAAGAATAAAGCCATTCAAGCATATCCCAAAATGGAAAATTTTTATTGCTTTTACTCGAGAATTCACATCAGCAAAGATTCCAAACCCTAAACAATCTGAATCAAATTATTTCAGAATCCAATTTCAGAACACAAACTCAGCTCAGAATCTTAAAAATTAACTAGAAAATAAAGATGAAACTGAAGAAGAAGTGGCCTACCGGTGAGACGCCGAGGGAGGAACGGCGGTGACAGAGTGAGCTCGGAGGAACACGGCGCTGACAGTGGCCTCGTAGAGATAGAGAGAGAGCTTGAAGAGAGAGACGCCGGGAACAGAGCTCGTTATGGCGAGGAGACGACAGCCGATCAGGAACAGTTCGCGACGGCGACGAGAAGAGCTCTGAGCAGAGATTCCACGGCGAGGAGAAGAGGGTGAGTGGCAGAGACGTTCGGCGATGGCACCCTCTGTCAGTCACAATTCCGGCGGCGACGGTGAGCTCTGACCGAGGAGAGGAGTTCAGCGATGGTAAGAGCTGCTGCCTACTGCAGCTGGTGGTGGCTGGCTGATGAGTGTTGACGATGGTTGATGAATCGCGGAACTGGGTAGGCCTTTAGGGTTAACTGGTTTAGAGAAGCTGAGAGACACTGTTTTTTATTTAGAAAAAAAGACAAAAGTTAAAAAACCACGTCGTTTTAGGAATATAAACCCCAAGACCGATTTCTTGCCGGGTGTTTTTTTCCAAAATTCCGAAAACCGAACCGATCATCAAACCATTCTAGTCATTGATTTACTAGTTTATTGATTTAACCAGTTCAACCGTAATCCAACCAAAAAAACCGTTTATAATAAAATAATAAATAAATTATAAATAAATTCTTTAAAACATAATTATAGTAATATGAACTTTAAAATATCTTCTAAATTTAAAAAATACATAAATTATCATCAACTAAAATCTTAAAGATCTTTAAAAATATATATAAACTCCAAATATGAAGGAGTACACATATTATTATTATGTTAAAAATAGCACTGACAAGAATTGAAGAAGTACTATATTATTATACAGAGTTCATCCAACAACGATTAAAATTAGTATGCACTAACATACCAGTCTTACAATTTACAAAGACTAAAAGAGATACATTTTAATTGGATGAAAGTGTTTCTCATTCCATAGCAATTATACTTATGAACAAAAACCACATCCGAAGAACAAAAAATGGAGTTATCTTATAAGTCTGTACTTAGACTCATACTTCTTAGCATTCTCAACAGTTATAAATCAAACTAAAACTAGTGAATTTGTCCCCTCCGAAATGGGTGTGAAACTTGAACATAAACGCAGTGTTGGAGTCCTTAACATCATAGTTTCTAGCACACTTCTTCTTAAGCTCATCCTTCATATTCCAAACACAACACCATTAAAAATCCTAGAATAAAAGCTTTAATTTTCGCAACCCAGGCAGAAGCAGTCTATTTTCAGCATTCAAATGACAACAAAAACAGAGCAGTCACAATCTAGAAATAACTAAGTCACAAAATAAAAACATCAAGGTTCTGAAAACCGAACCGGTCATCAAACCATTTTAATTACTGGTTTACTGATTTAGTGGTTCAATCGGTTCAATAGTGATCTAACCGAAAAAACCGTTTTATATTAAAATAATAAATAAATTATAAATAAACACTCTAAAACATAATTATAATCTAATATAAATTTTAAAATATCTTCTAAATTAAAGCACTACATAAAATATCATCGGTTTAAGACCTTTAGATAAAGTACAAACTTAAATATTTTAATGAACTTAAACTTTTGCTTTCAAAGTTTGCTATAAGAGAAACCAAAATCCTTTCTTCATCCTATAAATGTTTGCTGTGATGACATTGATCAATAAAGTGATTGGTACACGAAATTGTGATACACAACTTCGTGCAGCTGACCAGCAAGTGCACTGGGTTGTCCAAGTAATACCTTACGTGAGTAAGGGTCGATCCCATGGAGATTGTCGGCTTGAAGCAAGCTATGGTCATCTTATAAATCTAAGTCAGGCAGATTCAAATGATTATGGGGTTTTGATAACTAAAAGATAAATAAAACATAAAATAGGATAGAAATACTTATGCAATTCATTGGTGAGAATTTCAGATAAGCGTATGAAGATGCTTTGTTCCCTCTGAGCCTCTGCTTTCCTATTGCCTTCATCCAATCATTTATACTCCTTTCCATGGCAAGCTGTATGTAGGTGGATCATCGTTATCAATGGCTACCATCCATCCTCTTAGTGAAAAAGGTCCTTTACGGTTTCCCGCATGGCTAATCAGCTGTCGGTTCTCGATCGTGTCGGAATAAGATCCATTGATCCTTTTGCGCACTGTCACTGTGCCCCACAGTCGCAAGTTTGAAGCTCGTCACAGTCATCCCATCCCAGATCCTACTCGGAATACCACAGACAAGGTTTAGACTTTTCGGATCTCAAGAATGCTGCCCATTTGATTCTAGCTTATACCACGAAGACTGATCGCACGAAATGGAAGCTCTGTTGTCAGGAGAGGCAACCATGTGTCGTGAACCAGGAGGCCAAGAGATACACACTCAAGCTCTTGCAGATAGAACGGAGGTGGTTGTCAGGCACGCGTTCATAAGGGAGGATGGTGATGAGTGTCATGGATCATCACATCCATCAGGTTAAAGTACGAGTGAATATCTTAAAACAAGAATAAGCGTGAATTGGATAGAAGAACAATAGTACTTTGCATTAATTCACGAGGAATAGCAGAGCTCCACACCTTAATCTATGGTGTGTAAAAACTCTACCGTTGAAAATACATAAGAACAAGGTCTCAGCCATGCCTCCCAAATAGCATGAAACAAATGAAAAAGGGTTCAAAGACCTGATCCCAAGATCAAAGATGATCAAAAGATCACAGATGATCAAAAAGATGAAAATACAATAGTAAAAGGTCCTATTTAAAGCCAATTAGTAACCTAGGGTTTACAGAAATAAGTAAATGATGTAGAAATCCACTTCCGGGACCCACTTGGTGTGTGCTTGGGCTGAGCATTGAAGCTTTCACATGCATAGGCTTCTCTTGGAGTTAAACGCCAGCTCCGGTGCCAGTTTGGGCGTTTAACTCCAGCTTTTATGCCAGTTTGGACGTTTTACGCCAGAATTTTTATGCTGACTTGAAACGCCAGTTTGAGCCATCAAATCTCGAGCAAAGTATGAACTATTACACATTTCTGGAAAGCCCAAGATGTCTACTTTCCAACGCAATTGAGAGTGTGCCAATTAGACTTTTGTAGCTCCAGAAAATTCACTTCGAGTGCAGGAAGGTCAGAATCCAACAGCATCTCCAGTCCTTTTTCAGCATCTGAATTAGATTTTTGCTCAGGTCCCTCAATTTCAGCCAGAAAATACCTGAAATCACAGAAAAACACACAAACTCATTGTAAAGTCCAAAAAATGTGATTTTTTCATAAAAACTAATAATTATATACTAAAAACTAACTAAATCATACTAAAAACTACCTAAAAATAATGCCAAAAAGCATATAAATTATCCACTCATCACAACACCAAACTTAAATTGTTGCTTGTCCCCAAGCAACTAAAAACAAAATAGAATAAAAAGAAGAGAATATACAATGAATTCCACAATATTAATGAAACTTAGTCCCAATTAGATGAGCGGAGCTAGTAGCTTTTTGCTTCTGAACAGTTTTGGCATCTCACTTTAACCTTTGAAATTCAGAATGATTGGCATCTATAGGAACTCAGAATTTTAGATAGTGTTATTGATTCTCTTAGTTCAGTATGTTGATTCTTGAACACAGCTACTTTATGAGTCTTGGCCGTGACCCTAAGCACTTTGTTTTCCAGTATTACCACCGGATACATAAATGTCACAGACACATAACTAGGTAAACCTTTTCAGATTGTGACTCAGCTTTGCTAAAGTCCCTAGTTAGAGGTGTCCAGAGTTCTTAAGCACACTCTTTTGCTTTGGATCATGACTTTAACCACTTAGTCTCAAGCTTTTCACTTGGACCTTCATGACACAAGCACATGGTTAGAGACAGCTTGATTTAGCTGCTTAGGCCAGGATTTTATTCCTTTGGACCCTCCTATCCACTGATGCTCAAAGCCTTGGATCCCTTTTACCCTTACCTTTTGGTTTAAAGGGCTATTGGCTTTTTCTACTTGCTTTTTCTTTTTTTTATTTTGCCATTTTTTTTGCTACTTTTTTCTTTTTCACTGCTTTTTCTTGCTTCAAGAATCAATTTCATGATTTTTCATATTATCAATAATATTTTTCTTTGTTCATCATTCTTTCAAGAGCCAACAATTTTAACATTCATAAACTTCACTATAAAAAATATGCACTGTTCAAGCATTTATTCAGAAAACAAAAAGTATTGCCACCACATCAAAATAATTAAACTAATTTCAAGATAAAATTTGAAATTCAAGTACTTCTTGTTCTTTTGTAATTAGGCA
This sequence comes from Arachis hypogaea, assembly GCF_003086295.3. Classification (NCBI taxonomy): domain Eukaryota; kingdom Viridiplantae; phylum Streptophyta; class Magnoliopsida; order Fabales; family Fabaceae; genus Arachis; species Arachis hypogaea. Next base: position 20,414,665 of record NC_092044.1, on the reverse strand, counting down.
CATTTTTTATTTAAGAGAGGTGGAGGATTCATGGAATTATTCATAGCTTTAAGACATAGATACTAGACACTAATGATCATGTAATGAAGACACAAACATAGATAAAGCATAAAAATCGAAAAACAAAAAGATAAGAACAAGGAAATTAAAGAACGGGTCCACCTTAGTGATGGCGGCTAGTTCTTCCTCTTGAAGATCCAATGGAATGCCCGAGCTCCTTTATGTCTCTTCCTTGCCTTTGTTGCTCTTCCCTCATGGCTATTTGATCCTCTCTAATTTCATGGAGAATAATGGAGTGCTCTTGGTGCTCCATCCTTAGTTGCTCCATGTTGGAACTCAAATCTCCCAAAGAGGTGTTGAGTTGCTCCCAATAGTTGTGTGGAGGAAAATGCATCCCTTGAGGCATCTCAGGGATTTCTTGATGAGAAACTTCCTCATGCTCTTGTTGAGGTCCATGAGTGGGCTCTCTTATTTGCTCCATCATCTTTTTAGTGATGGGCTTGTCCTCTTCAATGAGGATGTCTTCCTCTATGACAATTTCAGCTAAACTGTATAGGTGACAAATGAGATGAGGGAAGGCTAACCTTGCCAAGGTAGAAGGTTTGTCAGCAACCTTGTATAGTTCTAGAGGTATGATCTCATGAACTTCCACTTCCTCTCTAATCATGATACTATGGATCATGATAGCCCGATCCACAGTTACTTCGGACTGGTTGCTAGTAGGAATAATAGAGCGTTGGATGAACTCTAGCCATCCTCTAGCCACGGGTTTAAGGTCATGCCTTCTCAATTGAACCGGCTTGCCTTTGGAGTCTCTTTTCCACTGAGCTCCTTCCACACATATGTCCATGAGGACTTGGTCCAACCTTTGATCAAAGTTGACCCTTCTAGTGTAGGGGCGTGCATCTCCTTGCATCATAGGCAAGTTGAATGCCAACCTTACATTTTTCGGACTGAAATCTAAGTATTTTCCCCGAACCATTGTGAGCCAATTCTTTGGGTTTGGGTTCATACTTTGATCATGGTTCTTGGTGATCCATGCGTTAGCATAGAAATCTTGAACCATTAAGATTCTGACTTGTTGAATGGGTTTGGTGAGAACTTCCCAACCTCTTCTTCGGATCTCAAGTCGGATCTCCGGATACTCTTTCCTTTTGAGCATGAAAGGGACCTTAGGGATCACCTTCTTCTTGGCCACAACTTCATAGAAGTGGTCTTGATGGACCTTTGAGATGAATCTCTCCATCTCCCATGACTCAAAGGTGGAAGATTTTGCCTTCCCTTTCCTCTTTCTAGAGGTTTCTCCGGCTTTAGGTGCCATAAATGGTTATGAAAAACAAAAAGCAACGCTTTTTCCACACCAAACTTAAAATGTTTGCTCGTCCTCAAGCAAAAGAAGAAAAAAGGGACGGAGAAAAAGAAGAAATGGAGGAGATGGAGAGGTGTGAGTGGTTCGGCCAAGAAGGGAAAGAAGTGTTTATGATGTGTGAAAATAAAGCAGGGATTAGGGGTTTATATAGGAGTGGAGAGAGGGGTAGGGTTCGTGTGTGAGGGTTGGGTTTGGAAGGGAAAGTTTTTGAATTTTGAAAGGTGGGGTAGGTGGGATTTTTGGGGAAGAGTGGGTGGATGTGAGCGGTGAATAGGTGATGGGGAAGAGAGATGGAGGTGATTGGTGAGGGGTATTTGGGGAAGGGTGGTATGGGGAGGTGTGAAGAAGAGAAAGAGTGAGTTGAGGTAGGTGGGGATCCTGTGGGGTCCATAGATCCTGAGTTGTCAAGAATTTCTCATCCCTGCACCATTTTGGCGTGTAAACACCTTCCTAGTGCCAATCCTGGTGTTAAACGCCAGGTTGCTGCCTATTTCTGGCGTTTAACGCCAGCTTTTCTTTCCTTTCTGGTGTTGAACGCCAACTTGGTGCCCTTTTCTGGCGTTAAATGCCAGTCTGGTGCCCTTACTGGCGTTTAAACGCCAGTAAGCTCCTCCTCTAGGGTGTGCTATTTTTAATGCTGTTTTTGAGTTTGCTTTTGATTTTTGTAGTTGTTTTTGTAACTCCACATGATCATCAACCTAAAGAAAACATAAAATAACAATGGAAGTTGGAAAATAAAAATTGGGTTGCCTCCCAATAAGCGCTTCTTTAATGTTAATAGCTTGACAGTGAGCTCTCATGGAGCTTCACAGATATTCAGAGCGTGGTTGGAGCCTCCCAACACCAAACTTAGAGTTTGAATGTGGGGGCTCTGTTTGACTCTGTGTTGAGAGAGGCTTTTCATGCTTCTTCTCCATGTGTACAGAAGGAAATCCTTGAGCCTTAAACACAAGGTAGTCCTCATTAACTTGAAGGACCAACTCTCCTCTGTCAACATCAATCACAGCTTTTACTATGGCTAGGTGATGCGTGAGCATCTTTCCTATCTTTTCCTAGTAAATTTGCATCTAATTTGTTGAGTTTAATCAAGAATTAATTATATTTTAGCCACTATGGATGCTATTTTGAGTTTTGTGCAATACTATTTATTTTAGGTAGCATTCGGCTGGATTTGATGGAGTTTCTGTAGCACAAGAGTCAAAGGAGATGGCTGCGAGGAGCGACGCGCACGCGTGCCTGATGCGTGCGCGTGATTTGTAGATATCCATGGCGACGCGTGTGCGTGACTGACGCGTACGCGTGATTTGAAGATTTGTTCAGCGACGCGTACGCGTGACCGACGCGTCTGCGTGACTCGCAGAAAAGACCATCGACGCGTACACATGACTGACGCGTACGCGTGACATGCGCCACGTGCAGAAAATGCAGAAAACGTTGGGGTGATTTCTGGGCCCCATTTTAGCACCCAAGTTAGGCGCAGATCCAGTAAAGCCAAGTGGTCCCCACGTTACAAGACGCGAGTAGTTAGTTTATTCTTATTTAAATTCAAATTTGATTTTAAAATAGATATTATCTTAATTTTAAATATTAGATTTTAAATTAATTAGGATTAGTTATAAAAAGGGGAGACTTCTCTTCTATTAGGTAGGATTCCATTAGGGGGATTCCATTAGGGAATTCTATACAAATTTACATTCCGCATTCCATGAGCAACTAAACCTCCATTGTTAAGGTTAGGAGCTCTGTCTATTTGTATGGATTGATTCTATTGCTTTTTCTAATTTAATTCATGTTTTGATTTATATTTCATAATTGTTTTCGCTCTTGATTTTATGAATTTGGGTGGAACGAAAGTATGACCCATGTTCTAATTGAGTTCTTCTATAACTTGGAAAAGCTCTATACTTGAACAACAGCTTGAAAACATATTATCCTGAATTTCTAATTGTTTGTATTTAATGGGATACGTGACATATAATCCCCTTATTTTTGGATAATTAGGATTTTTGTAGCATATAAACTGGAATTTGATCATCACTTTCTAATTAAAATTAATTAACCAAGGAATTGGCTGCTAATGAATTTTAGAGGAGACTAGGAAGGTCTAAGGAATTAGGGTCTAGTCACATATAGTTTGCCATGAATTAAATCATACATGATTAAAATAGTTAGTAAGAAAAGTTAATCCGAAAAAATAGATAACTCTGAAACCTTAACTATCTTCTCCATATTTTATTCCCAATTTATTCACTTATTCACCTGTCTCTTCAAACTCTTCTTTACTCTTTAATGCTTTTTGAACATCTAAACACTATTTTCTGCTTGTCTAACTAAGCCTATCAAATACTATTGTTGCTTAATCCATCAATCCTCGTGGGATCGACCCTTACTCACGTAAGGTATTACTTGGTACAACCCGGTGCACTTACCCGTTAGTTTGTGGGTATAAAAACACCGCACCATGTTTTTGGCGCCGTTGCCGGGGATTGACTGTGATTAACAACTATTAGTTATTTGATTGTTTAGATTAGGCGTTTTATTTTTAATTTTATTAAAATCTATTTTAAAAAAAATTCAAAAAAAATATATTTATTTATTTTAATTTATTTTATTTAAAATTTTTTTCCTCTTAACTTTTGAAATTAAGTTTGGTGTCTCCGTAGTAATTTTTCTTTAAAAAATATTTTTTTAAAAAATCCTAGTATCTTTATTCGTTTAATTTTTGAATTTATAGTTCACTTCTTTTCATTTATTTTTGAATTTTTATTTTTTTTCCTTTTCAAAAAAAATAATAATATTTCTGTTCTGTCTTCTTTGCTTTCCTATTTACCACATGGTGCGTTTAATTCTTTTTGGTGTTTTGTGCTAAGGAAAAATAATGGAGAGAGATCACATGGGTTACTGCTCACACCCAAGTAGTGATTCATATTATAGTGGATGGAGAAACTATCCAAATTTTGGTTGGCAAAGTCAAAACCAAAGAAACTTCAATGCTCCATGTTCCAACTATCTAGAGACACCACCTTCATATTCATATCAAGAACCACCATCTCAATATTCATATCAAGAACCATCATCTTTCTATTCATATCAAGAACAATCATCTTTCTACCCATACCAAGAGCCACCATCTCCCTATTCATATCAAGAACCATCACCTCCTTCTTATGCATATCAAGAGCCACAATCTCCTTATTCATCTCAAATACCATCAGATCTTGAGCTCCTCATGAAAGAATTCCTACATGATATAAAGACGAGTGTCAAAAATGTAGAGAATTATGTGCAGACGATGATCAAGAACCAAGAAGGGGAACAAGCAAATTCCTTTCCAAGAGATACAATGTAAGATCATATGGAAGAAAATGAGAAAACCAATCAAAGGAGTTTATACTCCAGTAAATTAGAGAATTTTTCATCCTCACACATGGAAGAAAAGGAAGATGCTAAAACAAAGGAGGAAGATGCACCCACAAAGAAGGAAGATGCACAACCTCTCATTCCCTTGGTAAACAATGAAGAAGAGATTGAATTAGAAGAAAGCTACCAAGAGGAAGAAGTTGAAATTGAGGAAGCTTGCAAAGAGGTAGATGAATTCAAAGAAGAACACAAGGGAGTGGAGCTTGCAAGACCTCTTCCAAAGCCATCACCATCCAATACAACATTCAAGTGGGTAAAATTTCTATCCTTAACCTTTACTTTTCCACTTGAATATGGGCTACTGGAGACGGATGGTCAACTTAGAGCTCTTTGTGGCATTAAGAGTAAGAGGTAGATGGTTAGTGGCAAGAGTTGTCAAGCAAGGTTCAATATGGTTGCATGCTCCAAATTGAAGTGCAAGGATTGGTGTAGAGCTAAATTGAATGGGTCTAGAAGGTTGTTTGGATGTCTCTATGAGAATTCAGATTACTTGCCACCCGGTGGGAACAATGGTGATCCACAAGAAGACGGATGTAAAAGTAAAGTTTGGGACCCTGGGATTCATTCCCACAATCAACACTCTTGGGTCCTTGTCACTTGCTTCAACTTGCTCAAAGGCGTTATGCGCCTAGTTTGGGATCCCGGTAGCCATTGGAATTACAAACATCGGTGGAAATTCCTGGATCAGTACAAGCACAAGCCACCATGACAAGGAGCTCACCACATGTCCAACTTAAAGACTTTAACTAAAAGTGCTTGGTGGGAGACAACCCACCGTGGTATGATCGTTCCTTTCATTCTTAGTTGTTTTTCGTAGTAGTAGTTTTCTTACTTATTTGATTTTTATTGAGTTCTTACTAATTTTCTGATCACGCAGCTATTTTAGAACAAGAACCGGAAAAAAAAAGAGAAGAAGAGAACATGACGCGTACACGTCATATGCATGTGCGTGAAAAATAAAATTTAATAGAGAGTTGCGCGGGAGTGGCGCAGGAATAATGCCTTTCGCACAAACAAGCCCACGCATACGCGTACCCCACGCATGCGCGTCATTGGTGATTTTGGCACTCCATGCTGACGCGAACGCGTGACCTGGAAAAATGGCGTAAATATGTGTTTGGAAAGAGACTTGTGCTGGTTTGGGGCTGGAAGTGTGCTAGACGCACAAAATTCACCACGCGTACGTGTCCCTGATGTGTGCGCGTCATTTGACCAAATGGCCATCCACACGGGCGCGTGCATGACGCGCACGCGTCGTATGAAAAATAATAGTTCCCAAGCCACCCGAACAGAGAGTTGTACGTGCGCGCGGCTGGCTTCGCACGAATCGCACAAAACCCAGGGCACGCGGACGCGTGCCTGACGCTTACGCGTCATTAAGAAAATTTCGCAACCCACGCGTACGCGTGCTGCACGCGTACCACTAGTTCGCCACCCAGTTTTTAATTTTCTTTCTCTCTCTCCCAATCCTTATTATCTCTTGTTCTTTTATCCTTTTATTCTTCTTTAATTTTAATAATTGTTTCTTTTTGTTCTCAGTTCTTCTTTGCTTGAGGACAAGCAAACCTTTAAGTTTGGTGTTGACGCTTCGCTTACGGGTTTTCTGTTTATTCCTATGGCACCAAAAGGGAGGCGAATCATCTTCACGGAGGAGCACAACATGAAGAATAAAGCGACCACTAGGATAACTAAGGTGGTTGAGCTCCTTTCATATTTTTTATTCCTCCCCTCTTTTTCTATGTTATGTTCCAGTTTTCTACTATTTTGTGTTGTTTGTTGCATGATCCTTTATTAGTGAGAATCCTAGGTCTAGTTTAGTTTTCCCTTAATTGCTTTAATTCTGAAAAGATGTCTCATGTATTACTCACTGAGCTTGAATTCAAATAAAAAATACAGAAGTGATGTATTGCATGAGAAATTGAGTTAATTTTAAAAGTAGTCTTATTTACTTAAATGTGGTGGTATTTTCTGTAATTCTGAATGCATGACATGAACAGTGCATATTTTTTATAGTGAAGTTTATGAATGTTAAAATTGTTGGTTCTTGAAAGAATGATGAAAGAAGAGAAATGTTATTGATAATCTGAAAAATCATAAAATTGATTCTTGAAGCAAGAAAAAGCAGTGAAAAACACAAAGCTTGCGAAAAAAAATTAAATAAAAAAAGAAAAAAAGAAAAAAGCAAGCAGAAAAAGCCAATAACCCTTTAAACTAAAAGGCAAAGGGTAACAAGGATCCAAGGCTTTGAGCACTAATGGATAAGAGGGCCCAAAGGAATAAAATCTTGGCCTAAGCGGCTAAATCAAGATGTCCTTAACTATGTACTTGTAGCGTGAAGGTGTCAAGTGAAAAGCTTGAGACTGAGCGGTTAAAGTCGTGATCCAAAGCAAAAAGAGTGTGCTTAAGAACTCTGGGCACCTCTAACTGAGGACTCTAGCAAAGCTGAGTCACAATCTGAAAAGGTTCACCCAGTTATGTGTCTGTGGCATTTATGTATCCAGTGGTAATACTGGAAAACAAAATGCTTAGGGACACGGCCAAGACTCATAAAGTAGCTGTGTTCAAGAATCAACATATTAAACTAGGAAAATCAATAACACTATCTGAATTCTGAGTTTCTATGGATGCCAATCATTATGAACTTCAAAGGATAAAGTGAAATGCCAAAACTATTCAGGATTGCAGTTGTAAACCCCACTATAAGAAGAGACATGTGCTTAATCGAACTCTCATTCTCATGCAAATTCACATCCTAAGCTTATATTAGTTTTGGTTGCTTGAGGACAAGCAACAGTTTAAGTTTGGTGTTGTGATGCGTGAGCATCTTTCCTATCTTTTCCTAGTGAATTTGCATCTAATTTGTTGAGTTTAATCAAGAATGAAGTATATTTTAGCCACTATAGATGCTATTTTGAGTTTTGTGCAATACTATTTATTTTAGGTAGCATTCGGCTGAATTTGATGGAGTTTCTCTAGCACAAGAATCAAAGGAGATGGCTGCGAGGAGCGACGCGCACGCGTGCCTGACGCGTGCACGTGATTTGGAGATATCCATGGTGATGCGTGCGCGTGACTGATGCGTACGCGTGATTTGAAGATTTGCTCAGCGACGCGTACGCGTGACCAACACGTACGCGTGACATGCGCCACGTGCAGAAAACGCAAAAAACGCTGGGGGTGATTTCTGGGCCCCATTTTAGCACCCAAGTTAGGCGCGGATCCAGTAAAGCCAAGTGGTCCCCACGTTACAAGACACGAAGTAGTTAGTTAATTCTGATTTAAATTCAAATTTGATTTTAAAATAGGAAAAGATATTATCTTAATTTTAAATATTAGATTTTAAATTAATTAGGATTAGTTATAAAAAGGGGAGACTTCTCTTCTATTAGGTAGGATTCCATTAGGGGGATTCCATTAGGGAATTCTATACAAATTTATATTCCGCATTCCATGAGCAACTAAACTTCCATTGTTAAGGTTAGGAGCTCTGTCTATTTGTATGGATTGATTTTATTGCTTTTTCTAATTTAATTCATGTTTTGATTTATATTTCAATAATTGTTTTTGCTCTTGATTTTATGAATTTGGGTGGAACGAAAGTATGACCCATGTTCTAATTGAGTTCTTGTATAACTTGGAAAAGCTCTATACTTGAACAACAGTTTGAAAACATATTATCCTGAATTTTTAATTGTTTATATTTAACGGGATACGTGACATATATTCCCCTTATTTTTGGATAATTAGGATTTTTGTGGCATATAAACTAGAATTTGATCATCACCTTCTAATTGGAATTAATTGACCAATGAATTGGTTGTTAATGAATTTTAGAGGAGACTAGGAAGGTCTAAGGAATTAGGGTCTAGTCACATATAGTTTGTCATGAATTAAATCATACATGATTAAAATAGTTAGTAAGAAAAGTTAATCCAGAAAAATAGATAACTCTGAAACCTTAACTATCTTCTCCATATTTTATTCCCAATTTATTCACTTATTCACCTATCTCTTCAAACTCTTCTTTACTCTTTAATGCTTTTTGAACATCTAAACACTATTTTTTGCTTGTCTAACTAAGCCTATCAAACACTATTGTTGTTTAATCCATCAATCCTCGTCGGATCGACCCTTACTCACGTAAGGTATTACTTGGTACGACCCGGTGCACTTGCCGGTTAGTTTGTGGATTGTAAAATACCGCATCACTAGGAAGGGTCTGCCAAGGATAATGGATTCATCCTCATCCTTTCTAGTGTCTAGGATTATGAAGTCAGCAGGGATGTAAAGGCTTTCAATCTTTACCAAGATACCCTCTACAAGTCCATAAGCTTGTTTCTTTGATTTGTCTGCTATCTCCAGTGAGATTCTTATAGCTTGTACCTCAAAGATTTCCAGTTTCTCCATTACAGAGAGTGGCATGAGTTTTATGCCTGACTCCAGGTCACACAGAGCCTTCTCAAAGGACATGGTGCCTATGGTGCAAAGTATTAAGAACCTTTCGGGATCCGGTTTCTTTTGAGGTATCTTCAGCTGAGCCAAGGTGTTTGGTTCATTAATGAGCAATGGAGGTTCATCCTCCCAAGTCTCATTACCAAATAACTTGGCATTCAGCTTCATGATTGCTCCAAGGTACTTAGCAACTTGCTCTTCAGTAAAAACTTCATCTTCTTCAGAAGAAGAATATTCTTCAGAGCTCATGAATGGTAATAGGAAGTTTAGTGGAATCTCTATGGTCTCTAGATGAGTCTCAGATTCCTTTGGTTCCTCAGGAGAGAACTCCCTAGTGGTCAGTGGACGTTCCATGAGGTCTTCCTCACTGGGAATTACTGCCTTTACCTCCTCTACAGGTTCGGCCATGTTGGACGTGTAGATGGCCTTGCACTCTCTTTTTTGCATTATCTTCTGTATTACTTAGGAGAGTGCTAGGAGGAGTTTTAGTAACTCTTTTACTCAACTGACCTACTTGTGCCTCTAAATTTCTTATGGAGGACCGTGCCTCAATCATGAAACTGAGGGACTATGTTTGCTAAGCTAGAGAGGCTCTGCTCAGAATTCTCTGTCTGTTGCTGAGAAGATGATGGAAAAGGTTTGCTATTGCCAAACCTATTTCTCCCACCATTATTGTTATTGAAGCCTTGTTGAGGCTTTTGTTGATCCTTACATGAGAAATTTGGGTGATTCCTCCATGAAGAATTGTAGGTGTTTCCATAAGGTTCTCCCATGTAATTCACCTCTTCCATTATAGGATTCTCAGGTTCATAAGCTTCTCCTTCAGAGGATGCTTCTTTAGCACTGCCAGATGCAACTTGCAATCCAGTCAGATTCTGAGAAATTATATTGACTTCCTGAGTCAATATTTTGTTATGAGCCAATATGACATTTAGAGTATCAATCTCAAGAACTCCTTTCTTTTGAGTTGTCCCATTGTTCATAGGATTTCTTTTAGAAGTGTACATGAACTGTTTATTTGCAACCATTTCAATGAGTTCCTGAGCTTATGCAGGCATTTTCTTTAGATGAATAGATCCACCTGCAGAATGGTCCAATGACATCTTGGATAACTCAGACAGACCATCATAGAAGATACCTATGATGCTCCATTTTGAAAGCATGTCAGAAGAACACCTTCTAATCAATTGCTTGTATCTTTCCCAAGCTTCATAGAGGGATTCACCTTCCTTCTGTTTGAAGGTTTGAACTTCCACTCTAAGCTTACTCATCTTTTGAGGTGGAAAGAATTTAGCTAAGAGGCATTGACCAGCTTTTTCCAAGAGTTTAGGCTGTCTCTAGGTTGTGAGTTAAACCATATACTAGCTCTGTCTCTTACAGTAAAAGGGAAAAGCATAAGTATGTAGACCTCGGGATCAACTCCATTGGTCTTAACAGTGTCACAGATTTGCAAAAATTCAGCCAAGAACTAATGAGGATCTTCCAATGGAAGTCCATGAAACTTGCAATTCTGTTCCATGAGAGACACTAATTGAGGCTTAAGCTCAAAGTTGTTTGCTCCAATGGCAGGAATAGAAATGCTTTTCCCATAGAAGTCAGGAGTTGGTGCAGTAAAGTCACCAAGCACCTTCCTTCTATTGTTGGCATTGTTGTTATTTTCGGCTGCCATGTCTTCTTCTTTTTCGAAAATTTCTGTCAGGTCCTCTCCAGAGAGTTGTGCTTTAGCTTCTCTTAGCTTCCTCTTTAGAGTCCTTTCAGGTTCAAGATCAGCTTCAACAAGAATGCCTTTATCTTTGTTCCTACTCATATGAGAGAGAAGAAAACAAAGAAAGTATATGAAATCCTCTATGTCACAATATAGAGATTTCTTGATGTGTTAGAGGAAAAGAAGAATAGAAGGGTGAGGTAGATAAAGAAGAATTCGAACATATAAAGAGGGGAGAGGGTTCGAATTTATTAAGAGAGGAGGAGTGCTAGTGATTAAATAGAAAGAGATGGGAGAGAGAAAAAATTGGAATATCAAATTAAAATAATTGGTTAATTAAAAAGATTTTTAAAAAAGTGGTTAGTGATTTTTGAAAATTAGAGAGAGAAAGATAGTTAGGTAGTTTTGAAAAGATTTGAAAAGATAAGAAGTTAGAAAAGATTTTAAAATCAAATTAAAAGAGATATGATTGAAAAAATTTGATTTTAAAAAGATATGATTGAAAATATATGATTGAAGAAAATTTGATTTTTTTAAAAAGATATGATTGACAAGATATGGTTGAAAAAGATTTGATTTTTGTAACACCCTACCATACAGAGTCTTATGCTTAAGTCATAATTCAGAGATGGCAAGGTATTACGACCTCTAAAATAAAAATTTAGTACGTATAGTAGTATGAATGATTGATATAACTAGGAGCCTTTGTAGAAAGAGGGGTAAACAAAAATCGCAACTCAAAAGCGCAACACTCCGATCGATAACGTAACGAATAAGGGTAACCAACGCGAGATTATATATACAAGGGAGTGTCAAAAACAGGAATATCAAGACTCAAGATCCGGCTGCGAAGATAACCGGTCCGAGCATAGCAGTATATACATATGATAAAAATAAGGAAAACCCCAAAGAAAACCCAAAGGGACACAAATACATAAAACCTAATCTCCAAAATCTCCCATAAGAGGAGTCATCACAGTTTGTATTATTCAATAGAGATAAAAGTATCTAAGCAAAACATATAAACCAAAACATAGCCCCGAGAACAAAGGATCTTCGCAAATCTAGAAGTCTCCAGCATGCCTCAGCGGGAAACCTCACGTCTTGCATCAGAAAACCACAAAATCCGCATGGGTGAGAACCAGGGGTCCCTAGCATGGTAACAGCTTCCACATATATAATACATAATAATGGAGGAAAGCCGAAGGCAATCCTAGAACTTCCTCCAGATAATATCAAAGCTTATAAACAAGCTAAACCATAAAGGGCATCTGACTAAAGATACTTCAGTCTAACTAATACTTCCCTTTCCAATTCCTTCAGACCTCCCAACCACCAGCAGGAGTATAATGTAGCAAACACAGTTATATCAAACAAGGAGTATACAAATAGGAACAATTAAGGCATTTAGACAATTAGCAAGTGATATGCAGTCAAATAGGCAATCTCAAACAATTCATATAGTATGCACATGATGAATGCCTGTCCTTAGTGGCTGATGATATCATCTTGTCGGTTATAGAGCCAACCCGACAAGTCCTGGTCGCTAACCGTTGGACTGTCCCTCTGTCACGCATCCCCAACTCGAGTTATACTCGTTATAAACTTGATCATAATCATGATCTATATCCATCACCCTCACTGGTGAATATTTACGGGGGCGAGTTCATCCGGGTCTTTCACAGTGCCTGGCCACACTTACGACATAGGGTAAATAGAGTATCAAGTCTCAACCTGGAGCACGTGGTGGCTAGCCACTGCTACTACCCAGGGAAACTCGTATCTCAGATAGTGGAAGTGCAAATCACAATTATCAATAATTCAGCATAAACATGCATGAATTCTCATCCATGGATCAACATCCATATCAGCCATCCGGCTCACGGTTCAGTCCAGAACTAGCCGATATTCATATCATACACAGCCATGCCGGCTCACGGTTAAATCCATAACCAGCCACCCAGCTTACGGTTAAATCCATAACCAGCCGTTTCATTAACAATTACAGCCTTTCGGCCCATGGCATAACAAGCACTTCCACCACCATCCTCCACATCTCACATAATTATCAATGATCCTCATTGATTATTCATTTTCCCTTGCTTTACTCGCAAGTTACCACATCCACTAGCTTTTTCTCTCATAGCTAGGCATATCATAATGATTTAAGATATAAGTGGTGAGATAAGAGGCTTAGAAGTACGAAATTTGGCTTTTAAAACTCAAAAATCAACTTTAGGATGAAAACAGGTCCACGCGTACGCGCACTCCACGCGCACGCGTGGATGGCCTCGAAAACTCATCGACGCGCAAGCGTCATGCACGCTAACGCGTGGATTAAAAATTTGCCAATCGATGCGTACGCGTCAACCACGCGTACGTGTGGGTGTTCTCGTGCCCCAGGCACAACACTGGCACAATTCTGGCATAACTCTCTGGAAAATGGCTGGGCATTGGGTGCAGCACAATCGGCGCGCCCGCGCACATCACGCGCACGCGTGGATGGCACTTTCTGGAAGATCGGCGCATACGCGCCCAGTGCGCCTACGCGCAAGGGGTTATTCTGCTAAAATTTTTCTAAGTTAAAAGCTGCAGAATTCACAGATTTAAACCCCAATCTTCCAACGGACATAACTTCCTCATTTTAAATCGTTTTTCACCCGTTCTTCGAACGGCATGGACTTCCCGGATCCAATTTTATTTCTAAACAGATTTGGCACAAAACGGAGATCCGTAGTCCAAGTTATGTCCCACCAAAGTATGCCCAAAAACCATATTTTCATACAAAACCACAATATGCCATTTTCAAAACAAGTCATTTTCAACTCTTTTCAAAATCAATCAAAACATGCCAATTTCATCCCTTTTCTTTGAAATCAATCAAAACATATCAAATTCAACATCAAGCCTCCTCAACTCACACATTGACACATTACCACAAATTACAAATTCACTATCCCATCATTCTAGCCCACTTCACCCAAGTGGCTCAAACCCAAACACGTTGACATATCATATACTCTTTCTCATGCCAATTTTCAACAACACCAATTCCAATTAACCATCATTATACATAATCAATATCATATTCACCATCAACATGGTTCAACCCACAATTCAACCATAACCAATCATCAAGCATATATCACAACATGCATATTTCTCATACATCATACCACCAAGGCATCAATAATCATCATCACATATATGACCACATCATATATCTCAATCATTCAACAACATCAACCATTCAATGCCTATCTTAGGGCCTCTAGCCTAAGTATTTCCTACCACATTACATATTAGATACGGGAAACCGAAACCATACCTTAGCCGATTTCCCAAGCTCAACCGGAGCACTTCCAAACCACTTATCCACAAGCTCTCAAGGCCTCAACACCTCCAAGAACAGATTTCACACCACTAAATCCCTTTTTCAAGCTTTTCAAAATCACCAATCAAGCTCCAATATTCACATATACACAACCTAAGCCACAATCATCATACCTATACACAACATCTCAAAATCCAAACATCATAAAACAACAAAATACACTAGGGTTGAGAATCTTACCACACCCAAGGTCCAAGGAGACAAGATTAACCTTCTCCTTCAAGAGAGTTGGGTCCTATAACATTAAAGAACCCAAAATCTCAACATTTCATCCATGAAACTCGAAAATAAGGGCTGGAATTTCGAACAGCAACACGTGGCTTACCTCAAGATTGATTGTATGGGTTTTGTAGAGCTTTCCGCAGTGAACGCGTGGCCGCAAACGGAGCGGCAATCGGAGCTCTAGATCAAAAGTTATGGTGGTTTGAAGATCAAGTGAGAGAAAGAACTTGAGAGAGTGTTCTTCCCTCCATGGCCTCCATTTTCAGCATGTGAGTGTATTTAGTGAGGAGAGAAAATGCTGAAAACTAGGGTTTTGGTCTAGTTATGTTGGACCAAGGGCCTACTTTAGGTCTAGTTGGCCCGATTTGGCCCGTTCGGTCCAATCTTGGTCCGAATTCTATAAAATTGGTACTAAAATTCTTGTCTCAGTCTCCTCTATCACATTTAGCCATAAAAATCACATTTTGGTCTTTCTAGAATAAATTCTCATTTATAGGCTAATTAGCTGTTAATTAACCGGGTTTTACAATTTTTAAAATTGATGACTTGACTAACAAGAAATTAAAAGATATGATTCTAAAATTCAAATATTGAACCTTTCTTAACAAGAAAGTAACAAACTTGAAATTTTTGAATCACAACATTAATCGTTAGCAAGAATTTTTAAAAATATTAAAAGAAAAATGAAAAAGATTTAATTTTGAAAAAGATATAATTGATATGAGAAGATATGAAAAAGATAAGATTTTGAAGAATCAGTTTTAAAACTTGAAAAATTGAAAAAGTTATGATTTGAAAAACAAAATTCCTCCTTAGTGCTATACTATCCATTATGGCGTTTAACGCCCACTTGGCTACCTCCTTGGGCGTTAAACGCCCAGCCAGGTACCTTGGCTGGCGTTTAAATGCCATAATTCCTTCTTCACTGGGCATTTTGAACGCCCAGCTTTTTCTCTGTGATTCCTCTGCTGTATATTCTGAATCTTCAATTCTCTGTATTTTTTACTTGAAAAGACATAATTTTGAAAATTTTTGAATTTTTAATGATGTGAGAGGAACACAACAAAATGAAACTAATCATGAAAAACTAAGATCACATAAACAATGCATGCAAGAACACTTTGAACATCAAGATGAACATCAAGAACATATTTTTCTGAAAAATTTTTAGGAAAAGAAGGACATGCAAGACACCAAACTTAGAAATTTTCATACTAGAGACACTAACAAATTGAGAATGCATATGAGAAACAACAAAAGACACAAAATAAGAGAATTTAAAGGTCAAACAAAAAAAATCATCAAGAACAACTTGAAGATCATGAAGAACACCATGCATGAGTTTTCGAAAATTTGCAAGAAAAATAAAAACATGCAATTGACACCAAACTTAAAAATTGACACTAGACTCAAACATAAAATATTTTTGATTTTATGATTTAAAATTTTTTTTTGTAGTTTTTCGAAATTTTTTTTTTGAAGAAGAAAATAAGAAACTCAAAATTTTTAATAAGAATTCCAGGAATCATGCATTGTTAGTCTAAAGCTTTAGTCTAAAAATATTAGACTTGGCGCACCAAGCTTCAGCAGTACATTACATACAACAGCCAAATCGATGGGAATCAACTAGCTCCTGTGATGATAAAAGCATCATCTGAAACTCTAGAATTCATTCTTAAAAATTCTGAAGAAGAAAAAAAAATACCTAATCTAAGCAACAAGATGAACCGTCAGTTGTCCAAACTCGAACAATCTCCGGCAACGGCGCCAAAAACTTGGTACACAAAATCGTGATACACAATTTCATGCAGCTGACCAGCAAGTGCACTGGGTCGTCCAAGTAATATCTTACGTGAGTAAGGGTCGATCCTACGGAGATTGTCGGCTTGAAGAAAGTTATGGTCATCTTGTAAATCTCAGTCAAGCATATTCAAATGATTATGGGGTTTTGATAACTAAAAGATAAATAAAACATAAAATAGGATAGAAATACTCATGCAATTCATTGGTGGGAATTTCAGATAAGCGTATGAAGATGCTTTGTTCCCTCTGAGCCTCTGCTTTCATATTGCCTTCATCCAATCATTCATACTCCTTTCCATGGCAAGCTGTATGTAGGTGGATCACCGTTGTCAATGGCTACCATCCATCCTCTCAGTAAAAAAGGTCCTCTACGATTTCCCGCATGGCTAATCAGCTGTCGGTTCTCGATCGTGTCGGAATAAGATCCATTGATCCTTTTGCGCACTGTCACTGCGCTCCACAGTTGCGAGTTTGAAGCTCGTCACAATCATCCCATCCCAGATCCTACTCGGAATACCACAGACAAGGTTTAGACTTTTCGGATCTCAAGAATGCTGCCCATTTGATTCTAGCTTATACCACGAAGACTCTGATCGCACGAAATGGAAGCTCTGTTGTCAGGAGAGGCAATCATGCGTCGTGAACCAGGAGGCCAAGAGATACACACTCAAGCTCTCGCAGATAGAACGGAGGTGGTTGTCAGGCACGTGTTCATAAGGGAGGATGGTGATAAGTGTCACAGATCATCACATCCATCAGGTTAAAGTATGAGTGAATATCTTAGAACAAGAATAAGCGTGAATTAGATAGAAGAACAATAGTACTTTGCATTAATTCATGAGGAATAGCAGAGCTCCACACCTTAATCTATGGTGTGTAAAAATCCAGAAATAAGTAAATAATGCAGAAATCTACTTCCGGGGCCCACTTGGTGTGTGCTTGGGCTGAGCATTGAAGCTTTCACGTGCATAGGCTTCTCTTGGAGTTAAACGCCAGCTCCGGTGCCAGTTGGGGCATTTAACTCCAACTTTTATGCCAGTTTGGGCGTTTTATGCCAAAATTTTTATGCTGACTTGGAACGCCAGTTTGGGCCATCAAATCTCGAGTAAAGTATAAACTATTATACATTGCTGGAAAGCCCAAGATGTCTACTTTTTAACGCAATTGAGAGCACTCCAATTGGACTTCTGTAGCTCTAGAAAGTTTACTTCGAGTGCAGGAAGGTCAGAATCCAACAGCATCTTCAGTCCTTTTTCAGCCTCTGAATCAGATTTTTGCTCAGGTCCCTCAATTTCAGCCAAAAAATACCTGAAATCACAGAAAAACATATAAACTCATAGTAAAGTCCAGAAATGTGATTTTTGCATAAAAACTAAAAATTATATACTAAAAACTAACTAAATCATACTAAAAATTACCTAAAAATAATGCCAAAAAGCGTATAAATTATCCGCTCATCAGCGATTACATCCAAAAAAATACCAAAAAATATTAAACCATTTCCAACTTTGGTTTAAATTTTTCCAAGCAACAACGAAAAAGAATCAAGGTTTCTTCACCAAAAAAAAAAGAATGAAGGTTCCTCGAAGTAGTACCTATACACTCCATATCATTTAACACAAACTAGAAGTTCAGAAACCTTATTCTTCCATAGCTACAGACTCAAAGCTATTGTCACCTAATTCTAACCTGCTACCTAACATACCACAAATTTCTAATCAAGAGAGGTGTCTTTGTTCTCACAGAGACATTGTATTCACTTGAAGATACTCAAAACAAATCAGGAAAAGCAAAAGGATTTCACAATAACCCAGAGCTAAACTTGACAATTTAATGCTCCTTCATCATATTACTCAATAAATTAGCAAAGCAGTCACAATCCAAGCACATGTAAATCACAAAATAGTCAAACAAACACAAGTCAGCAACATATCACTAATTAACAATCACAAGACATTCAAAATTAATCATTAGTAAATTAAAATCACAATAAAAAAATAGCAGCACAGAGCTTCGAAATAATCAATAATTAATAAACAGCAGCAGAACCAGAGTAAACCAACAGTCAAATAATCGTTCAACAAAAATTAACAACACAAACAGTCAACCAGACCTTCAAAAGACAGAAACAGAGCGTAAAAAACAAAAAAATGATGAACAAGTGAAGAACAAATGAACAATTGAGCACTGATCTAATCACTAATCAGTCAGAAACAGTGCAATAATTGCCATCAAATAATCAACCGAGTCACAATCTAGGTACAATTAAATCACAAAACAAAACAGTAAAACACAACACACAAAATCGGTAATGAACCAAAGCTAATCACTAATCAATAAAGGCCAAGAGTAGTATGCCGACAACAGAAATAAAGGAGAAAATATAAGCTTTCATCTCAATTGGCTTTGTGTTCGGGAGACATGGGAAAAGGCTCGTTTCCGGCAGTGATCCTTATCACAATCAATTATTCAACAATTATTATTACAAAGAAAAAAATAAATACCTAGGGCTAGAAGCTAGAAGCCTGGAAAAAAGCAGAGCTGGCGGGGAGGCAAGATAGTGACTGACGGCGTGGAAGTATGGAACAGAGCTGGCACCGCGAGAAGTGGCTGCGCAACCGAAAGTGATGCTGGCGGTGGTTTTGATTTTCGAAGATCAACAGAGCTGCCTGCACGATGGAAAGTGGCTACGCGAACAGAGCTGGCTGACATTGGCTAGACGCAAGTTGCGACAGCGATGGTTGCTGGACGGAAGTTACGCCAGAAGCTCGAGGTCCAGCCGTCCAAGTGAGTGCTGCTTCGCGTTTTGGAAACTGGAGATGAGAGGGTAATGGTTAGGGAAGATAAGAAGTTAGGGTTCAGCAATCAAAACGCAGCCGTTTTTGACACAATTTATAAACCGGCTGGGTCACGGTTCGGTTCGACTGACCGGTTTCTGGCTGGTTCGGTGGTTCAATGATGGTTTTCCATTCTGACGGTTTTAGTTTCTGTCCGAACCGTAATTGGCAGTGGTTCACGGTTCGATCAGTTCGACCGGTCGGTTCGAACTGATTTTCAAAACCTTGAGAAACACAATGCAGCACATCACCAACAGCATATCACAAAACACAAAACAGCAGTAGAACAGAGCAGCCAAAGCTAATCAATTTATAAGTTATCAAAATCTCAAAAACAACACAACAACCTAATAATCAAAACAAGTTAACAAAACAACCTAATAAGGCAACACACACTAACAATAGTTCTCAAAGGATAAATTCAATAAAAAATTATCCATTACCAGAAATCAATAAATCTATCCATTAAAATTCAAAAACAGCATACTCTATTTACTCAGATTCCAAATTTGAAACCCAAATCATAACAAAACAACAGCATAAGTGCATAACAATAGCAGCAGCTTAACAAGTCACTAATCACAAATTCCACTAAACAGCATAACAAGTAACAACAACAGCAGCATTACAAATAATTATCAGAAATCACAATTCACAAATTCAACCACAAACCAGTAAATCAACAGAAATTAGTAAATCACACTTTCACTAACTTTCACTGACAGTAGGAAAATGACGGCGAGACGACAAAGACACGACGGCTAGACAACGGAGACACCACGACGCACCAGCTGGAGGCCTCGAGCAGCGATTTCACTTGGGAGAGGACGACGTGCCGAGCTAGAAGGGGGAGACGCCGCGGAGAAGGAAGAAGGAGGAGGCCGCAGAGACACTGACACAGACGGACAGCGGCGGCAGTTATGTCCAGAAAGCTGGATTGTTGGGTTAGGAAAGAGCTAGGGCTTGCTGAGCTCTATGTTTGTCTTTCGGAGGGGTGGGGGTACCGCGTGGGGTGGGTGGGTTTTTTTTTTAACAAAATGAAAACGACGTCATTTCATATGAACCAGGCGGTTACCAATTCAAACCAACCGGCCGGTTTAGTGGTTTATATCAAAGAACCGGACCGTTTTTATACCAATTTCTGGTTAAACCGGTTCGACCGGTCAGTCCGGTCCGATTTTCAGAACATTAATTTTTTCTTAATCGCTCTGCACCACACTAGTTCCTCTCGCATTTTCGGTTTGTGAGAACACTAATATTATGAATGACATGGCTAATTCTCATCATGTTGGACATAATATCGATTAGATGATATGGCACAAAAGTAGAGTTACTCTAATTTAGTTATTTTTTTGTAATTAAAATTTTATATTTAAACAAAATATTTAATCAAATTTAACTAAGTTGTTATAACAATTATTTAAATCACGCGTCTTCTCCTTTTCTTTCTCTATTTCCGTTTCCATTTTCTTCTGTTTCTATTTTCTTTTCCTCTTCTTCCTCTTTCTCCTCTTCTTCTTCTTCTTTTTATTCCAAATTTGCACATGCAAGTTCTTCTTCTTCCCTCTTCCTTCTTCTCCTCCTCCTTCTCCTCCTCCTCTTTCTTCTAAGTAACTTTAGTTCAGTTATGTGTTAATTGAGGTTTACTTGATACTACTGATAAATATTGATGAAATTTTTTATGCTTTAAGTAATTTCGGTATAAATTCGATGTATTTTTTCATCAATTATTGAGTCTTTTTTACTGTTTATTCAAATCTGAACTAATTTCGGTTTATTTGTATGCTAACTGAGGTTCCCTTGATGCTGCTGATAAGTAATGACAAAATCTTTTAGCAAAGAAGAATGAAATTATTCATTATTACTTTATTCAATTGCATTAGATTCCACTTCATTCCGTTCAATTACTTCATTTTGAACAAGTAGTCAAAAAGACGCAGGCCCGTTTGGGAAGCTTCAAAAGTAACTTTTTTGAGCTTTTGACTTATGAAAGTAGTAGTATTAATGTCTGGTGTAATTTTCAAAACCAAATTACAACTTTCTAAGAAGCTATTTAGGAGCTTATAGAGAAGTTAAAAAATGACTTCTCTCATAATACTACTACCTTTTATCACATTTTTATAAAATAAGCACTTTTAAAACTAAAAATCCAAACACAAAATAATTTATTTATAAGTTACTTTTAATATAGTCATTTATTGCTTAAATTATTTTTTCAAAAATAGCTTAATTAAGTTGTTTTCCTAAACTGGACCTCAATCATCAACAAAAACACATCGAATTCATTTTCGGATCCAAATGAACCTCAAATAAACTAATAAATGAACCGAAATTACTTAAGAAATAAAAAACTTGGTCAATACTTAACAGCAACATCAAGTGAACCTCAATTAATTCACAAATAAACCGAAATTAGTTCAGTTTTCAACAAGCAGTCAAAAAGACTCAATCATCAATAAAAGCACACCCAATTCATTTTTGGATCCAAATGAATCTCAAATAAACTAAGAAATGAACCAAAATTACTTAAGGAATAAAAAATTTGGTCAATATTTTTCAGCAGCATTAGGTGAATCTCAATTAACATACAAATGAACTAAAATTAGTTCAGTTTTGAACAAAGAGTCAAAAAGACTCAATCATCAAGAAAAACACTTCCAATTCATTTCTTGATCCAAATGAACCTCAATTAAAAGGAGAAAAAGAAAAAATACAGCAACAACAGCAACAATAAAAGAATGACGATCGAGAGAAAACATGTAAAAATGAAGAAAGAATGCGAAGAAGAAGAAGGAGAAAGGCGAAGAAGAAGAAGAAGAAGAAAGAACACAAAGACAAAGAATGAGGAATACAAAGACAAATAAGGAGGAAAACGAAGATGAAGAAAGAAGAACGCAAAGACAAAGAAACGCGAAGATGAATAACGATATGTTTGCGTTATTGAAACGTGTGCGTACACGCTAGTGTAATAAAAGTGATTTTGTTAAATTTTGGCCAACTTGATTGAACTTGATTGCTAAAAATATTTAGATGTATAGCTGAATTGTTTTCTCATTTATAACTTAAATAAAATTTATGTCACTCTTTTTTACCTACTTTTTTTTTCTTTTTTTTTCTTTCTTGTTATACATCATTTTGATTACGATATCATAATTACAAGTGGGTGCTAGAATTTCATGTGGTCAACCACAAATACTCTAATCAAAATAAAACATCAAAAATTTTAGAGTAATATGAGTGTGGTTGCGTTCTATTTTTTGGTGATCTACAATAAAGTCCAACTCTAACAAACTATTCTTTTGATGTTCTAACTAATATTATTAGAAAGAGGTAGTACGATTTGTTCGTGTAAATTGATATTAGACAAGAAGATGTTGGTGAAACAGTGACTTCTATAAAAGATGTTGACTAAGCAATGGTCAATTTTGTCTAAAAAAATAGGAAGTTAGAAAATGAAGTTAAAACAAAAGAATTGTACATGCTGTTGGTTGTGTTTGTAATATTTGTTGCTGGTTTGATGTTGATTTTTAAGGTTTGAGGATATTTTATTTTAATATGTTAGAGTCGATGTCTGGTGTAAGAAAAAAAATATCATTGTTAAATGTTCAAGTTATTATCCTTATTATAAACATAAAGTAAGTTATTTTTTTGCCATCTAAAAAATTATGGAAAAATTATTACATACAAGAACTCCAGAGTAGCATAATTAAAGTTATACAAGAATGTCATAACGATAAATTAATAATAGATTACTATAATAATGAAATTTGAAAAAAAAAACAAATTTTCAATAAAACAAAACATTGTCATATCACTGATACTATCAAAGTATGTAAGTTTAGTTTGATAAAATTTTTTTGAAGAGGTATTTGTATTTTTCAAAAACACAAAGCACTTTATTTTATATTTGGTAAATTAAAAAGATGTGTGCTTATACTTGCAGTTGTTAAAAGTTAAGAGTTCTTTTGAAAGCATCTCAAAAAAAACTTTTTAAAATTAGTTTGTGTTTATCAAAATTAAAAAGTCTAATATAATCTAAAATAATAATAAATATTTAAAATTATCCTTATTAATTATTAACACCAAATTTTGTTTAGAGTAAAGTATCGTTTTTGTCCCCAACATTTGGGGTAAGTCCTATTTGTGTCCCTAACGTTTAAATCGTTTTATTTGTATCCCTAACATTTATAAAAGTGATTCAATGTTATCCTACGGTCAATTATACTAATAGATTAGATTGTATTTTCTAATTATTTTCACTTGAATGTATTCATTCTCAATTCCGTCTCACTTGGATGTGTTCGATTTCAATATTATACCCACTATTTGTGTTCAGGTTCAATTATGTTCCTAAAAAAGTGAATTGCAGGGATTAGTTTTAACTTTTGATGAGCTATTATCCGGAGTGGATCATTGGTTCGGTCCAGACATTTGTATTCTAACTTCAATATGAGAATTTTAGAACTCAAACTAAATCTCATGATGTGTAATTGACGATAGGATAATATTGAATCACTTTTACAAACGTTAGGGATACAAATAGGACGATTTAAACATTAGGGACACAAATAGAACTTATCCCAAACGTTGAAGACAAAAACAATACTTTACTCTTTTGTTTATTTTTCCACACACTTTCCACCACTAAAATTTTCATATATTTCTAATTTCTCACCCTAACCTTTACAAATTTAAAAAAGGACACATCTCCGTCACACACCACTTATGACTTCTATCTTCTTCTTTTTTTTTTTTGTATTTTTCTAGTGAATTTTTGAGCTATTTTTGTTGTTCTTTGTCGATCTTTGAAGAATTGAAAAAATTGAAATCTTTTGTTCCTCCACAAAAGTAAACCTATCTTGGTCCTGGCTATCTCCACTTATACTATGGAATCATTTTTTTTCTCTTATCTTTTTTATATATTTTTGGCGTTAAATCAAACTAATGTTGTGACCCGTAATGAACCAAGAAAGCTTTGGAGAAGTCTAAAAATTTTAAAGAAATTAAATACAAAAGAAGGGTTTAATTTCTCTCTCATGCTTGAGCTAATAGATAAAGATATTCTTCTTTCAGAATTTTAAATTTAATTTTAAAATATAGAGTTAAATACGATTTTGGTCCCAACATAGAAGTCGAAAATCGATTTTGTCCCCAACTTTTTTTCGTTACAAAATGGTCCTAAGGTTTATCGTAATTTTAAAATCGTCCTTTGGACATTTATACTCTTCCCCCTTCTTCTTCAAAATTAACCAGAAACGAAGCTGAACCAAAACCCACCACAACCACCACCAGCACCACCACCACCACCACCATCATAAGAATAATGGATAATAGAATCATAAGAACTCAGAATCAAAACCCACCACCACCACCTTCCACTCACTGCCACTCCATCACCATCTGCATCACACCAACCACAACTCAGAAAATCATCATCATCATCAACATCATCATCAGAATCCAAAACTTTGAATCCATAACTCAAACTCAGAAAAATAAATATAGAACTCAAACTAAAAAAAATAAGAACTCATAAAATCCTCATCATCATCGTCATCATCATCAGAACCCATATCTCAGGATCCAGAACTCAAATTAAGAAAAACAAACCCAGAACTCATACTCAAAAAACTAAGAATCCAAAACTCAAAAAATCATCATCGTCGTCGTCATCATCAGAATTCAGAACTCGAAAAATCCCCAATTTCATCTTCAATTACAAGAATAAAAAATCCATAAATATAATTACCAAAACAAACGACGAGACGAGGTGCGACGGCGAGGAGGAGGTGCGGCGACATGACGAGGAGGAGGAGGAGGAGGAGGAGCAGAAACGGCTTGCAACGCACGGTGAGATCCAGCGGCGAGGACTGAACGACGAGGAGCCGGAGCGGCAGCGGCGACAGCTAGGAGCAGCGGCGGTGGCCTTTAGCTTTCTCTCTTCCGATCTCTCTCTTCTCCCTTAGCTTTCTCCTCTCTTGCTCTCTGTTTTCCCTTCCGATCACAGGCGGCGGTGCGACGGTGCAGCGGTGCAGCGGTGCAGCGATGCGGCCTTCCCTCCCCTCTCTCCCGGATTCTCTTTCTTCCCCCTTTCTCTTTCTCGCTCCCCCTTCCCTGATTCTCTTTCTCCCTCAATCCCTCTGATGCTTTTTTTATAATTTTTTAATGAAGAGTAATTTGGTAATAAAAAAATAAAATTGATAAAAAGGACGATTTTAAAACAAATTAAAATATTGGGGACCATTTTGTAGCGAAAAAAATGTCGGGGACAAAATCAATTTTCAACCTCTACGTTAAGGACCAAAATCGTACTTAACCCTAAAATATAAGACAAACATTCGGTTAATATTGAAATCACATTTTGCAATTGAGAAATTATTCATTGTTTTTCATATTTTTTTTACAAGTGATGTTAATTAATTTATTCTATTGCTCGTTTATCCTTATATATTTAGTTCCTGTACTGTAATTAACCTATTAGAATAATGTTTTATATTTATCAGTAATAATAATAGTGTTTTATAAAGTCTATTATTAAATAACACAAAATGAGTATTTAAGCATATTTGACATAAAAATTTATGATGCACTTTATTTTTAATCTTTCAATTCTTGTATAAACTTATGAAATAGTTTTTTTTATCAATGATAAGCTTTGATAGATATAACAATAAATTTGATGACAACTGAAGAAAAAAATAATGAAAAAAAATTGCATAATAAAGCAAAAATATAATAGATATATTTTGTGCTTTGTGTATAAAAAGTATTGAAGTTCGTAGCAGATTGGACACACATTTTGATATCAAACACTAAAAATAATTGATAGTTGAATTTACAAAAGTTACGGAAAAAGAATATAATAGAAAACAATTAAGAAACAAATGTGATTAATTGAGAGTAGATTGGAAGAACGGGAAGTAAGATTGCGAGAATCGAACTGAATATTAAATTGGTAGAGTAACTAGTTCAATAATCCAATTGAAATTGAATCGGTTTATTTAAATATATAATAAAATTTTTAAAAATTCAATATATAATTTTAGATATATAAATTTAACTATTTTTAAACTAATATAATATAAAATGAGAAAGTTTAGGGGCCAGCAATTTTATTAAAATCTGGCAAACACTTAACCATCAAAAGAAAAATGAGAAATCCTATACCATTAGATGTCATCTCACACCATTAAAAATATTGATAATAACTAATTAATGGCTACACATCACAAATTCTGCTGATCCCCTAGCACTCCTCATTTAAATTTTACAATTTTACGTAATAATTTCTTCATAATTTATCATTAAAATTTTACAAAATAAAATTTTTTAATTAACTCCAAAGTTTTAATAAAGCAATCAACAATAATACATTAAAACTCATTATAGGAACAACAAAAAATCAAAATCAATAAATTTTCAACAATATCTTCTATTAATCAACTTATACAAAACTTATACATAGAGATTAATTTTACATTAATGAAAAACAATAAACTTAAACCTGAAAAATAGAAATTTATACAAAAACTCAAAACATCAGCAACAAATTAAAATCACAACAAATTTTAACAAAGACTTCATATTAAGTATTTAGCAATAAAAAATTCAGAATCCAAAAATAAAGAATCCAAAAACAGAGAAACTAAACAAAGAATCCAAATTCAACATCCAACAACCCAACTCAAAATACAATCCCAGCTCAGAATCTAATACACGAACTCAGCTCAGAATCTTAGGAATTGCAATTGAAGAAGTTATGAAAGGACGGTGATTGTAAAACCCGAGAAATTAGTAAATAAATTAATTATTAATTTAAGAAATTAGAAAATAAAATTTTATAATTTAATGTTAAAGAGCTAATTAAAATAAGAATTTTGACACTAATTTTAAAGAATTTAGCCTGAAATTGGGGCGAACGGGCTAAACCGATCGAACCGGACCAAATTGGGCCCAAGGCCCAATTCTATGATACCTTAATGAAGGGAAACAGTCCTTCCTTCCCAAAATCAAACATAAAACACGTAGAGCTCATAGAAAGGGGAAAGAAGTGATGAAACTCCAAAACCATTGGCTAGATTTCAATCTCATATAACTTTTGATTCAAAACTCTGATTGACGAGCCGTGAATTAGCTAAATTGATAAATGTTGGGCCGGAGGCCGTGAATGATAATGAGAGATAGCAATGATGATTGATTTGATTGCGAATGATGAGAATGATTTTGATAAGGAGAGATGATGATGAATTGACTATGATTAAGTAAGATGAGAAGGGTTGTGATAATGAGAGATGATGGAGATTGATTACGAGTAAGTATGACGAGGATGATAATGATGATGAGTAAAATGAACGATGGGTTTAAGTTATTGATAATTGGTGAATGATGATGAGGATTCCCTCCAAGTTATATGATATATACATGAGTGAAGATTTGGACAAGATGATGATTGTAAAGTGTGACGGGTACTATATCTTGAGATGACTAGATGAATTGAGGTAGAAGATTTCCTCTCTCGTGCTAGGTTTTGAAATGAGTACAAATATGTGGAGAGACTGATATTGATATTGAAGGATATTGAGGAGTACGTGAGAAATTGAATTAATGATGATGGCTTATGAGTAGTGAACTAATTGAATATGAAATTGATTGAGGAAATTGATGAATAGGCGAGTTGAGGTAGAGGATTCTCTCTCTCATGTTGTGATTATGATTGGAGAGGCGATAAGATTTATGTTGTGAGGGCGGTGGTATATCCCGTTCACGTAAAGGCGAGTTGAGATTGATGATTCTCTCACTTACTGTGATAAACAAGTTGAGGTCGAGGATTCCCTCTCTTGTTGCGGTGGACAAGCTTGAGGTTAAGGATTCCCTCACTTGTCACACCAGAGAGTTGGACAAAAGGTCAAAAATTCTCTTTAGTTTAGTTCTGTAATTATTAATTTGAATGTTGGGTATGTTGGTTGTGTTGAATTAAAATGAGTTTTGAATTGAAATAATGAGAACGGTGGTTGGATCCCGCTTACGGATAGGTAACCTGAGATTAAGGATTCTCTCTTTTGCTGTGATAAACAAGATGAGGTCGAGGATTCCCTTTCTTGTTATGGTGGGCAAGTGGAGTTTATGATTCCCTCTCTTGCTACATCGAAAAATTGAATGGAAAAGGTTGAGGATTTTCTTTGATTCGATTCCTGGATGTGGTGTGAATGAGTTAGGTTGAGAATTCCCTATCATTACATCATAGCTCCTCTCTGAATGGGAGGTTAAGGATTCCCTCTTGGAAAGTTGAGGATTCTCTTCGTGTTGAGAGACGATATCTGGGTTAGCTATTGAATATGTCGGGTTTGGCTGTATAATCGACAAATGAGCTCATTGGCCATAGGGAAGGCATACATCATATTGCATTTGTTTGAATTGTTTAAGTTTGCTATAATTGTCTTTATGTTGCCTAATTGTGTATATTAAGTGTTTATGTGTTAACTGCTATATTTGAATTAATTGTGTATTACTTGTTTGCCTTGTTTGTGTCTGCATAACTGAGAGGTCCCTCATGCTAGTGTCGGTTGACGCTGAGAGCTGTCCGTGTTGAGATGAAATGAGAAATGATTGATTAAAAATGATGAATATTGAAAAAGATAATTTGAGATCCTTGGGTAGATACAGTGGAGTGATTCCACTTGCTCCAGGTGGAGATATGAGGTATTGATATAAAATCACTGAGTCAAATTAGTTGAGGGCTGGTTCCATTTGGATGTTGGAAGGTAGTGGAGAATTGTGGAAATTAATGAGATAAGTATGGTAGATTAGAAACCTTTAAGGTAGTTGCTCGATTATAGATTAATGAGAACTTAAGAATGGAAATGTTGATATATGGAGTTTAGGATTGCTTGGTTGCATTTTCTGTTACCTTATATTGTATTTATTTGGCATTTTTGCTATACTGAGAATCCATGGGTCAGAGATTCTCATTCCGTAAATATCTATGGTTTTTCAAATGCAGGTCCTGGTGCTCCGTAGTCGGTTGGAGTTCATCTAGATGATGGCAAAGTTTACCTTGACTCTATTTTGTGTTTTGTTTAGAATCTCCCCTTTTATTTTGGAAAACTTTTATGATGTATATATGTATATTCTTTTGAAAACTTGTCTATAGAGGTTATATTGTATATTCTGGGAGAGAGGAATCATCATCAACTGTGTTTAATTGTTGTAACTTTAGCCGATCTAAACTTCACAGGTCATGACTAGTAGCTATATATATGTACATATATTATATACATTCTGTTTTTACTCTATTCTACCTTTATGTTTTATTTCTATTCTGTTTATCGAATGCTTTGCTTTGCGATACGTGTGCGTACGCTCGCGATTTTATTTTACACATTTTCAGACTTCTCGTTTAATATTTCCTTTCAATTATATATATGTACTATAAATTCACCTTGAGAGTCGTATCACCTTATTATCATTGACTTATGACTCAAGCATAAGGATTTAAATATTAGAGTGTTATATTGGGCTATAATTAAAGGCTGACTTTGTCCATGACACTCTAAGCCACTTGTTTAGATAAATTTCATACATCTTTATTGAGTTTCTTAATCTTCTTCATGTTATTAGATAAGTTTTAGTTGGGTTTGTTCTTCACATTGTCATTAGACTCACCAATCACTCTGAGCTCCTTATCTTTATCATCAGCATAAACAACAATCTCCTTCGTTAAAAAATTTCTGGTGATGACACTCCATGCTCAAAGAAAACATCAACTAATCCATCATTCTTATGAGGCATAAAGCACATCTCCCTTAATTCATTATTAAAATTCAGTGCTCTTAAATCATTGTCTAAACTTTTCACAGGGACATGTCACCAACATTCTTTTATCTTATCATATCCCAATTCTTTATAATAATTTCTCATTCAGAATACATCCAAAGTATATTCATCAAGGTCACCAATACATGTTTTTTTTATTAGTGGAATAAATAGTTATCGTTCTTAATCTTTCTGAAACTTTCTCCCATGGTAGAATATAATATCCAAGTGCACATCCATTTGCATGGTTGAAAAAAATTTATCATTAGCACACCAATTACACACACATACACACTAATTACATTGAGACAAAATTCATCAATAATATTCATAGTTGACACAAAAATACCTGTACAAATCACTAGGCCACCCCTAATCCATCATAAAAAGACACTCATTGTTCTACCGTTGGATAAGAGTATAAAAATAAAACCTTAACATAATCGCACAAAGCATCAAAATAAAATCCTAACCCAGACTCTGCTTCAAAAAAGGTGGACTAACAATATACAAAATAATCAACCATGATCAATAAAATTCAAAAAAATATATTTTTGTCCTCCTCACTAACCTCTGTCACGAAACAAAAGACCCTTGCAGTGACAAATGAACTCTCTAAATGACTATACAAACTACGTGGTGTTCTAATGATTTCCAGAAATTCTAACGCAGCTAACATTCACTAATTTCTGTCACTCATGGAAGAGAGAAATTTTTTTCTCTGTAATTATCATGGAGAAGTTGAAGATGAAGAGTGATAACAAAAGGGGGTAACATTTTATTTATCTTTTAGAGACAAACAACGTCGTTTTAAGGCGTGTTTAGTGCCAAAACATAAACGACGCCACTTCTCTATGTCCAACGTGGCAAGAATTGGCCATGACACTCACGACGTTAGTGCTCTAGTGACGAAAAATGAGGAGGGACTAACGTAGTGTATTTTTTTAATTTGAGGGACTAATTTAGAGCTATTGGGATCTCGAGGATTAAATCATTGCAACTCATCAATCTTAGGGATCAAAGTGGGGCTTACCTCCGCTCTTTTCTGATAGGGGCGCGCTACACATCCATGTAACCATGTAACTAAGTTGGCCCAAACCCAAATAGAGTCACGCGCATTAATGACGAGGAAAACACGCGCTTCTTCTTCTTTTTCTTCTCCCCTGCACTTCTTCTTCTTCTTCTTTTCTTCTTCTTCTTCTTTCAAATATATGCATACGTCATCTTCTTCTTCTTTCAAATTCATGTATACTTCCTCCTCCTTCTCTTCTTCTTCTTCTTTTTCTTCTTTTTCTTCTTCTTCTCTTTTGTTATTGTCATCACCAACAACACCAACATTTTGCTAATAGATTATTTTTTCAATTGAATTGAATTGAATAGACGCAGGTGTTCTGAATCTGAATTGAATTAATAATATCTAAATTGTAGATAGAGGTGTTTCGAATTTGATTTTATATAATGGATTATGTTTCATTCACTGAGTATAATCAAGTGAACCGAAATGGTCAACACCACTGAACCGAACACCAATCATGTGCTGAATAATTGTTATATGTAAGAACCGAGCTTAATTAATCGTTTAATTAAGTAATTAATATTGCCCAAATTAGGTTCTGAAAAATTAGAGCGAGAATTTGAAGATTTAAATATGATTTTTAGACTCAGTAGGTTTTTTTGAGTCAGAAAATGTGATTTCTGTGAAAAACTGCAAACCGGCAATTGAACCGGCTAAACTGATTCAAGTCTGCCCGGTACTGTGCAAGAAAAAGTGAAGACAGTAAAAAACTTTAGAAAAATATTAGAAGTAAAAAACCGGGAGTTAATTTTAAAGGTTTGGCCTGAGGTTGGGTCAAAAGGGCTAAAAATGCTAACGGGTTAGACCGGGTCTAAGTTGGGCCCAAGCCCAACATATATATATCCTCTTTAAAGGCCAAATCAGCCCATAACACTCTCATAACACAACACACTCAACTGAAAAGAAAAGAGGAAGAGGAGAAGAGAAAATACTATTCACCTACCACTTCAATCCGTGATATCTCAAGCTACAGTGCTTCGATTCGCGTGTCGTCAGCGGCTACACAAAGCTCTCACCGAGCCCGTCACTTCTATCCAAACTTTGTGGCAAGCTTTTCGAATTTTCGTACCCAATTTTTGTGCCCTTGAGAAATTCGAATTTTGGGGTTTGGTTTTGAGTGAAATCTTGTGTTTTGGATGTTTAGGTGTACCTTAGCCTTTGATTGGCATTGGATTTGGCATCCAAAACTGTTGGGTAAGGTGAATTACTCTTAAACCCTTGTGAAAATTTGATTATGATGAGCCCTAGGTTGATTTGTAATGATTTATGCATATATAGCTTGATTATTGTGAGTTTGGAAGCCTTTGGAACTTGTTGGTGCTTGTTGGAGTGGATGTGGAGGCTTGCTTGTGGTTGAAAGCTTGAGTTGAGCTTAATTTTGGGTTTTTGGTGCATATTGGGAATCGGCTAAGGTATGGTTTCGGTTTCCTCTATATAGTATATATTATTCATAGACACTTAGGCTAGTGACCTATAGGATAAGTTGAATTAAAATGGTTGTTGGGTTGTTGAATGATGATGTATGATGATTTATGATGGAATGATGATTTTTGAGTTTGATTATGATGATTGATTATGATATGATGATGATGAATGATTGTGTGAAGTTGAGAAGTGGCTTGGTACGATATATGTGATATTGATGTTGTTGATGTGGTAATGTGGTTGGAAAAGTTGAATGGGGATTGATTGTGGTATTATACATTTGATGTTGATGGTTGAGAATAGTGAAATGTGATGGAAAAATTGTATAAATCGTGAATTTTGACCTAAGAGGGTAGTTTGTGCTGTAAATGGGCGTTTGGTATTATTTTAGTTGGAGGTGGTTTGAGAATTTGGAATAATTGAGTACTTGTGAGCATTTGGTAAAAATAGAATTTTGGTGAAATTTGTCTGATCATAACTTATGCCTCAGTTTTCAAAAATTGTTGAAATTTAGATAAAATTGAAATTTATTGAAAACTCTTCAAATCGATATAAAGTTCATAAAATTTGGATTTTTGTAGAGAGAGTTATGATCATTCAAAATTTGGTGTAAAAATCTGAAATTCTGCAGAGTTGCAGAATTTTGTGATTTTTGGTATGTGCGCATGCACACCCCTGTGATATTTGAAACCTGTGCGCACGCACAGACCTGTGCGTATGTACGCGCAGAGGCAGGCAATCTGTTTAGAGCGTTAGCACAGCTTGTGCGCACACACACCCAATGAATGTTTACAACCTGTGTGCATGCACAGCCCTGTGCACATGCACACGTTGGGAAGGGCAATCTGTAGAGGGCGCTAGCACAGCTTGTGCGAGCGAACATAATTGTAAGAATTTAGTACCTGTGCGTACGCACACCTCTATGCGTATGCACACGTTTTAAAAATTCTTTGGGCGTGCGCACGCACACCTCTGTGCGTACGCACACACCCTATTTCTCAAATTTAAATTTTGTTTTCAACTATTTCATCTTCCCAACAAGATTGTAAGCTTCTGTGACACTATTTTAAGGCTCTTGGGCTTAATTTTGGGTATGAGAACATGGGAAGAAACCTAAGAGTTCTAGTTGATATTATTATAAAAAATTAGAAAACGGAGGTTTAGGTTTCGGGTGTACTGAGGATGGTTTGATGGCGTGTGAAGGTAGATTGGTATATGAAATGAGAACTGATGAACTGTTGAGTTCAGAACTAAAATGTGAATTGACAGTAGTTGAGACGAGTCGAGGACTCGGAATGGAAATGTTGATGTGACAGTGGTTGAGATGAGTCGAGGACTCGAATGTGCAATGATGATCCATTGATGTATTGAAAATGTTTTCTGAAAAACCACTGAACTACTATTTTATATTGAGATTATGAGACGCTATGCGCTCAGCAGGGACAGTGGTTAATCCCGCCTGTTGAGGTAGCGGTGGCGGCATAAGAACGGTGGTT
Source organism: Arachis hypogaea (assembly GCF_003086295.3). NCBI lineage: Eukaryota > Viridiplantae > Streptophyta > Magnoliopsida > Fabales > Fabaceae > Arachis > Arachis hypogaea. The sequence continues at coordinate 20,380,655 of NC_092044.1, read as the reverse complement.
AATTCCGCTTACGTTGAGATGTGAGGTCTGAGGCAAGAGTATCCCGCTCGCATCCCTTCGGATCAATAGACTGTGCAGGCATAAAATCCTGGAGGTGATCCGAGCACCATATCTCGGGGGTTCCCAATGATGATTCCGAAGGGCGACATCTCCATGGAGGTGTGTTAGGTTGGCAGTTGAACCGACAATGTGATATCACAGCCAGTAGGACAGGCATTCATCATGTGCATCTTCTACTTGATTGTTTGCTTTGTCGACTTGTAATTGCTTTCCTAATTGTATAACATGCCTAATTGCTAGTTGAATTACTAGCCTTACTTGCCAATACTTGTGTTTTACTTGCATTGAAATTAATTGTGCTTTCTACTGGGATTGAGGAGGTTTGGAAGGCAGTGGCGATGGGATCGCATGGAGGATAGGTTGGTGAAGACTGTGGGATAACGGTAATTGTGCTTTACTGTTTTAGTATGCCTTAAGATTGAATCTTGTGATGAATATGAAGTCTATGATTGCCTTTGACATCCCGAGGTCTTATATCTTACATCACTGGGCATTGATACGATACTGAAAACCTCCGGTTCTCATACCATATTCTGTTGTTATTTTTCAGATCAGGTCGCAACCCACCTCGGTGAGTTGCTTGGATGGTGATAGAAGCGGAGGATCCTGTTACTCTTGGAGTCTTTTTTATTTGTTTTGTTTATATATAAGTCTCTCACTTTTGTATTTTGTTTTTGCCTAGAGGCTTGTATTTGAGAGAGAAAAACTTGTATAAGCTGTTTTAAACTTTATATTCTGTTTTGTCTGTTTATGTGGCTAGCCGGCTTAAACTCCACGAGCCGTGGCTAGATTCTTATGCTATTACACTATTGTACTATGATATTTTTGTTATATTGTATTTATTTCTTGGGTTTTAAGTTAGAAGCTTCGTTAGTACGTTTTGCGCTTTTTAAATCCTATTTTTGAGCTATATCCTTCATCGAACATCTAGATTATATTATTTCTTCTATATATTATATGTATGAGTTTAGAACTGTTATAACCTTTAATTAACCTTTGCTTTATGACGCGAGGTAAAGTTTAGGCTAATTAGGGTGTTACATAATAAGCATTCAATCAGTAAGAAAAACATTTCTGCATGCACAAGGACTCAACTGAACACATTAACAATCAAGTGAATCAAAATGAGCAACTCCACTTAACCGAGCATAATGTTGGTGTTGTAGGTGATGATTATAATGAAAGAAGAAGAAAAAGAAGAAGATGAATCTGCGTGCGCGAAGAAGAAGAAGCAGAAGAAGAACCTACGTGCGTGAATTTGAAAGAAGAAGGTGGAGGAGGAAGAGGAGGAGAACATTGTTCCGTTTGGTGGCATTTGCGATTTTGATTCACCAGATGAATGTTGTTCGATTCGGTGGCCTCTTTTTAAGATTATTGTGATAGCATGCAGCAATCATTTCCTAGCTGTCTCAACGTAATAAGCTCATTCAACTGATTTGAAGTTGATTCATTCATTATTTCAATTCAGAAGTCCAGATCGAAGAAGAAAATGAAGAAGAAGAAGAACGACGAAGCTAATTAAGTTGAAGTCAATCCAGATCTATAACGAAGAACACGAGTAGAGAAGAAGAAGAACAAGAACAAGAAAGAAAACACGAATAGAGGAGAACAGCGAAACCTATAACGCAAGTAGACAAGAAGGAGGTTTAGGTTTTAGCAAAAGGTTTACGTTGAGCAAAGGTCATAAAAAGTTTACGTTATACGTAGCGCATGAATCACAAACGATTTGGAGATTGGAGAAGGTGCGTATAGCCAAAAAGACTTGGATAACATCCATGTATTTTTTACATGGATGTAACGCTTTTCTCTTCCTAATATTGCATTTTTGTTAATTAAAAATTTAATCTTCGTTTATTATATTTTATATTAATAGTTCAGATTTAAATTTTAGAAGTTAAGATTTATGGTTTAATTTTTATGAGTTTAGAATTTAAAAATTACTTTGTTTTAGTCTCTATAATTTTACTAAATTTATAATGTCTCTATATTTTTTTCATTCAATTGAGTCATTATATTACTTTTAATTTTGCAATTAAATCATTGTCAATGTAAAAAAATATATTTGAATTAATGAAATATTTTTCGTAAATTAAAGATACTCACAATTAGAAATTTAGTTTAGATCTTTGACCATATATTTTTTAGAAGAATATTTTGTTAATTTTAATGTTTTTGATACAAAAAAAGGACTTAATTATAAAATTAAATGCAATTTAGGGACCAATTAAAAAGAATATAATGATCTAATTGTAAACTTTGTAAAACTATAAAGACCAATAGAATAATTAAATCGAATTTAAAATTTAAACTTTAAGATATATTTACTTAAAAAGAAAAAGAGGAGAATTAAAAGATAGAAAAGAGAAAGTACAAATTTTTATTTGTAATTTATGAAGAAAGTTTTACAACTTTTCTTCCGTCCTTTTTATTTCTCTTTCATTTCTTTCCAACCAAATCTAACTTTAGAGTTCAAAGACAGGTACAATTTTTTATTTTTTGTAGTGCATGAACATTCAATATAGTTCCAATTAAAAAGGTTTCCCATGCTTATCATCATTTCAATTTAAAGCAAAAGTACATTTTAAGAATGTACTTCACTTCACCAATAACACACCTCCAGCATTCGGCATACCTCAAATTATATAATTATTTTGCTATTCCCAACTATAAAATAAAAATTGACCCAAACAATGTCAATACACTTATGCAATTTAAGAATATTTCTAATAGAATCAATTTAAGTTGGTTGAATAATTAGTTTATTTATTTATTTAATTAAATATCATATATTTAAATTCTGTTGTGTACATGCATCAATTTATTAATTAATGATAAATTTTTAAATAAATTTTTTATTTTCAACTTATTAATCCTTGACCTCTTAGATTTGGAGATATCATAAATAACCAAAAAAAAAAACAAAAGATGATGGTAATGATAAAAATGAAAATAATAAAGCTACACATCCAAATAATTTTACTTTCCAAGTCCCAACTAAGTCAGATACACCCATTTTTTTTAAACGTGATGGTGGTCGTCATCTTCTTTTTTAACGTGGTTGTTTTCTTCTTCCTTATTTGATTTCTTGTCCTCCTTATTTTTCCTTCTTTTCTTTTTCATCGTGGTCGTCTTCTTTATTTCCTTTTCTTATACACAAAAATTTTGATTCACAGCACAAAACTCTTGATGCACAGCACAAAAATTTCGGTGAACAACACAAGTTTTTTAAAGGACTACATGCTAAAAACATTGATACACAATCAACAAAATACATATAATATACAAATTTTGGTGCACAACACATAATATTTTGATACACAGTACATAAAATTTGATGTACAACACAAAAATTTCAAAAGGAATATAATTGATTCACCCAACCAATTAATTATATTCATTGTAAAAATTTATGTGCTATAGGTAAAATATTTTGTGCTATGTACAAAAATTTATATGTTATATTGATAAATTTATGCTTTGTGTAAAAATTTCTGTGCTACGTATAAAAATATTTGTGCAATATCAATAAATTTCTATGCTCTCCAACAAAAATTTATGTGCTAAAAAAGCACAAAAAAGGAGAAGCGGTGATGCATGCTGCATTTTTTCTGTTGAACTTGTGCCGATTTAGTTATACTTAGTTACAAAAACGCTTGCACGCGTAGCATCACCAAAATACAAAATATCTCAAATTCGAACTTGTTTGGGTGCCATTAAATTATTAGAGAAAAATATTTTTAATATTTTTTAGTATGTTTAGCAAAATTTTAATAGTAAAAATAAAAGTACTAAAAAAATAAAAATATAACTTTTAAAAAAATTATAATTTACATCTTTTTAAAATATTTTTTACTTAAAAAAAATGTTTTTACTTTTTTGAAGAATCTTTTGAAAACATATCCGAACAAGTTCTTAATGTCCAAAAAAAAATTTTAATTAAATAATTTAATCTTTAATAAATTTTTATCACAGAATCAATTTTTTTTTTAGTAGATTATCAATTCTTTCTCCTTAATTGTTAAGACACTAACAAAAATAACCCCTATTTTTATTATTGACAAAAATGCCTTTTAAATATTTAAAAACGCTACAAAAATACTCAACCATAAAAAATATATTTCTCCGTTAACAAAATAGACTAATGTGGCAAACGAAAATGCCAATGTAACATCCGTTACATACTTAATCCTGTTAGGTTTCCAATATCATCCCCCAAATCTAAACCCTAATTTTCGTAATTTGAAACACACACACACATAGGGGTGTTATCGATTCGGTTTGGTTCAGTTTTAGACCAAAAACCAACCAAACCGATCTGTTCGGTTTTTACATAATACCAACTAATCGGTTTGCTGTTTGTGCAACAACCGAACCGAACCGAACCGAACCAAAAGCGGTTTGGTTCAGTCGGTTTTTTGGTTTTTAAATCCTAACTAATAGAAAATTAATCTTAGTAAAATGATGTTCAAAACAATCAATAAACTGAAATAATATTACATTACATTCAAATTTAACACAATTTCAACTCATTCCAACAACTAAACATAAAATAAACACATTTGTTAAGTCTAAAATTTCCATTTCAATGTATTACTAAATCACTTCTACGGTTCAGTTTGGTTTTTGCTAAGCCAACCGAAACCAAACCGAACCGATCGATTTACTTCGAAAAAAAAAAAAAACCGATTTTTTTCGGTTTTTATTTGGTTGTTGTAAATTTTGATTTGGTTTGGTTCGGTAACTTACACCCCTACACACACACACACTCTCTCTCTCTATCTATCTCAAACGACGTAACCATTTTTTCTTTATGAACCATTTCTTCACTAATTGCTCCAACGAAGACTTCTTCTGCAAGCATATTTCATTTATGCCACCATCACTAGCAGGAATGATAGTGGAGCATAGGAAGCCGAGGCTCAAGTGGATGAAGAACTGAAGCAAAGGTGAGGCTTTAGCCCGTTCTGGTGGTGGCGATGATAACAATAACTGCAGTAGCGATGACGGCGGGAACAACTTCCCCCTCATTTGCTCGTTGTATCTCTCTTTCTTTATTCTGTTCCTCCTTTTCTTCTTTCTTTGCCAGTTTCATTGATAGTCGCAGCATCGTTCTCTTCTATCGTTGCATTTTTCCTTCTCCAACCAAGTTAACTTTCTTTTGCTCTGTGTTTCGTTGTTAATACATTAATGTGAAAAAGGACTAACAGTGATGAAGAAGCTAGGAAAAAAAAAGAAACAGTTATGAGAAGTAATTTTAAGAATAATGTCACATATTTCTGTTTCTTCACTTAAATGTTGACAAAGTTTTGGAAATTTTGGGGTTAATGAGAATAAAATTTTGGGTTTGTGTGTGGAGGTGCTGATAGAATAGGAAAAGAGAGGTGGTAGAAGGTAGTTATAGACTTATAGCCTTACACGAAGGAGGTTTCAGGAGAAATGAGAAGAAGAAAAAGAGGATGTGGGAGCTATGGTGTTGGTTCATAGAGAAAATGTTAATTTAGTTTACAACAATTAATTAGAAAATTAGAGTTTTTAATTTAGAGATTTAATAATAATGGTATATTGGCATCACTATTTGCCACCTCAATCAATTCTATTAGGTAGCGTTTGGAAGAGAGACTGAGACTGTGACTGGGAGATAGAGGCTGAGAGACAAAGATTGAAATGAGTCTCAGTATTGTGTATAGTATAAAAGTGTACATGACTAAGTTATTTCTCAGTATCTTATTTGATTTGAAATAAAATTAAAGACTGAAATATTACAAATTACTTAAATACCTCTAAGATTATAAAACATAATCCCTTTCTCAACCTATGTCAAATTTCACGAAGTTTCACCCTTTTTCTCCCCTGTGCTCGAAGAACTGAGAGCGAGGACATAAATCGTCCGTCAACCCCTCTACTGGCACTGCCGCTTATGCCAGCGTAGAAGACTCTCACGTCGAGCCTAGCACACCACATCGTCTCCAAAGCTTCTCAATCGTGCCACCAGGTACTCTGCAGGGTCGTCTGTTTGGTGTCCTTCGCTGCCTCTGCATCTGCCTCGCCACCACTGTCGCCGTTCCTTATCAGGTCTGCTTTTCACTTCGGAGTTATGTCTCAGATCTCCTCTCTTTCGCTTCGTCGTTGATTTCTTCTTTTGTTTGTTACATATCACTGAATTTGGGGGTGCATATTTAGTCTAGATGATTACATAAATCCTAATTATAATTGGATTGATAATTTTGTATGTTAATTTTCAGCGACTTATTCAAGCTTAGATTCGCTTGCTAGAGTATGACATAACAGTGGTCTTGGCGATGAGAAGATGAATGAATGAGAAGCTGCGAAGAAGTAACCCTAATTTGATTTGCACAAAAAATAAACTTGGAATTAATTAATTAGAACAAGGGTATTTTGATCAGAAAATATTATTTAGATTTCAGTCTTCGTCTCTAAAATTTGATTTCCATGTGTCCCCACTTTTTGGAGGTACTGAAATACTCAAATTTTGGAGACGGAGACTGAAATTTTAGTATCAATCTCTGGACCAACAAACCTAATATTGAGTCTTAATCCCCAAGTCTTCGTCTTAGTAATGCTACCTTAACGAAAAAGGCTTCTCTTCACGGTTAGATTTTTTTTGTAGTGTTTCTAAATATTTGAGGAATATTTTTGTCGTTAATTAAAGTGAGGTTATTTTTATCAGCATTCTCATAATTTCGGACAGGGGTAGTTTTGTTTTTTAAATGGGTAAACCACAAAAAATACACCTGAATAATTTTGTTGTTGATAAAAATACACTCGAATTACATTATCAACACAAGTGTCCGCAAATACTTTAAATACATGATAAAATGCCCAGTATTAAATATGTATTATCAAAAAATGCTTTAGAGATTAAAATTTGATGTGGTTTTTTGCAAGCATGATTATAAAAATAAAATATTTTTATCTTTAAAATTTAGTTATTTTTCGCTAAGTATATACTTTTTTGTCAACAAGCAATAATACTTTTAAAAAATAAAACAAAATATAGAGATTAAATTTTTATCTCATTTTTTGTGTATTTTTTAAACATTTATTTAAATATTTCTATAAAATTTTGTATCAAATGCATAAGCGATTTGTCAAAGACAAAAGTCGTTTGCCACTTAAAAAAATAATTTTTTTTAAAAATATTTTTGTCGATAATAAAATTTAAATGATTTTTATTAACAACAAAATTATTTATGTGCATTTTGGTGATTTATCCTTCTTAAATATTAGTTAATGTCAAATATAAAATAGTTTTTTTAATTAAAAATTCTTAAATTTTTTTTTTAAAAGCCAATTCAAAGACACTATTAACTCGTTAACATCTACCATATGTTTGAAAATTTTTAATAATATAAAATTAAATTGAATTTTATCAAGAATTAAATTTCAATTAGAATTGAATTGAATTCTAATATTTGAAATTAATTAGTAAAATTATAGAATTGAATTGAATTTTAGTGTTTAAAATATTTATCAAATGAATTAAAGTTTTATAATAGACAACTTTATTCTTTATTAATATAACATTATTTTTAAATAATAAATATATTTATATATTAAATTATATAAAATAATTAAAAATGATATTTTTTAACTAATTTTTTAAACTAAAATTTGTTCATCTCTTTAAAAAAACAAAAATTAGATTAATCTAGAAATATTAAATTTAAAAAATATTATTAATTAAAAATTGAATGGTTTTTCGTAGTTGATTTCAACGACAAACCAATAACAGAAAATAAACATAAACTATCAACTATGAAGTACGGATATTTCATTGAGTTACTGTATCCACGTGACGGATACATTTTGGATACGATTCTCACTGAGACTCGTTCGACACGCGTCTCTACTGAGTCTAACTACGTCTTAATAAAAAATAAAATATTTTTTCGGACACGTTTGGACATACTTAAATACCATCACATGTCAGCGCTCCAGTCTTATTCTTAACATACATTCTTGAAATGAATTTAGATATACTATATATTATTATTTATTAAAACAAAAATATTTTAAATACTTGATATAATTAAAATAATTAAAAAATTAATTTATATTTTAATATCAATAAAATATCAAAATATCATTTCAATTTATCTAAAAAATACTTTATATTTTATATGTATGTGTGTCCTCATGTCTTACAAGATTTTAAAATTTGTGTGTCGGTGACTAGGGGCGGCAAAACGGGTTGAACCTGCTGGGCCAACCCGCTAAACCCGTTAAAAAAGGCGGGTCGAGTTAGAATTTGGAGTCTACCAAATTAAAAAGTTTGCCAAACCCGCACCGCCAAAATTGGCGGGTTTTGGCATGGCGGGGCGGGCCGGTCCGCCGGGCCGAAAATTTATTTTTCTTTTTTTTTTATTAAATAAAAGAGTAATTATTATTATAAAATTAATAATTATAGAATTTTCAAACACTTTTTTTTGTTTTTGTTTTTATTTTTCTTTTAATTATTAACTTTATTTATTTTATTTTACAATTTCGTATATTTACTCAAATTATGTGACTTATTTTTAAAATAAAGATAATTCTGTTGACAAATATTATTTTAAACAATTTTATAGAAATTTAAAATAAAAAAAAGATAATAAAAAAAGTATATTATAATTTAACTATTTTTTATTTGTATTTATTTTTTTAATTATTATTTTTTGGTTAATTTTAATGAATTTTATTTAAAAAAAAATAAAAGAGTCAAACAGGGCTAGTCCACCAACCCGCTATAAAATGGGGCGGGTTAGCATTTTGAACCCATCTTACTTGACGGGTTGGACCGGCCCGCTCTGTTTATGAGACGGGCCTAAACGGGACGAGTCGGCCCGCTTTGCCACCCTTAGTCGGTGTGTCCCATGTCATGTCGTGTCCGTGTTTCTATCATGTCCATACATAATAGATTATCAAGAACCAACTTGTTAAGTGGTCTAATGACATAACAAGTAAAAAAAGGTAGTTATTAATGCTAAATTATAGCAACTAATTCATATTTTTAAAATAGAACAAAATTATGTTACTTTTGACTAATATCATGATTGACATACTTTCAGTTAAAATATTTAAACGTATTGACAAATGCTTGATGTTATTAATCTAAGTTAAACACATTATATTTATTTGTGTAAATAATTTTTTTAGATTTATATAATAGATATTTAAAAAAAATAGATATATATTATATTAAGCGAGTTGAAAAGAAATAATAAAAAAATAAAAGAAAAAATGTATATTAAAACGTGAAAAACATTGAGAGAATTAAAAAAAAATAAATTATAAAAATATTTTAAATGTTTTAAATTTTGAATAAAATCCTAATAAAATAGAATTCTAAATCCAACTTATTTAAATCGGAATTAATTTTAAAAAAAAATAAATTAAATTCCATCTAAAATAATTTGATTATTTTTGTTTCACTGCAATTGAATTCGGAGGGATCCAAACACCCTGCTACTCTTTCAATAGCCAACAAAGAATCGCAGTTCGACTGTGGCTGATTCTAGTTGTTTTCGGAGTCACACTCACTCGACGACGATGGGAATATGGTTCATCGTCCCTGCGGTGGTGGCTGCATTCTGTGCGGTCATTTTGGGACTTCTTCTCCGCGCGGTGGGCGGCAGGAAGAGCAGGAAGAGGGCGGTTGGGTTCTTCCATCCTTACACCAACGACGGCGGCGGCGGCGAGAGGGTTCTGTGGTGCGCAGTCAGAGCCATTCAAGAAGAGATCCCTGACCTTGACTGCCTTGTCTACACCGGGGATCACGATGCCACGCCACAGAGCTTGGCGGCTCGTGCCGTCGACCGCTTCGGCGTCACGCCTCTCTCTCCTGTAAAGGTACTATTCGATCCCCTTTTTCGTTTGTTAGGTTCTGAGTTTGCTTTTGGAGGATAGAACCCTTTCAAGGTTTTTAATTTCATCCTTTTCATTCATATCAAGCATCAGTTTTACCTTTTAGTTTACATTACACATTTTACTTGCGGGATTACGACTATGTGAGAAATTACCTAAGTGGCAAGTAGTTTTTCTGGATCAAGCTCCCCTAAAGTGAGGACACCAGTAAAGTGAGAAAGTAAGGGTTTAATCACCCTTGAATTAAGATAGTGGGACTCAGATACGATGAAAGTTACAAATTCAATGGCAATTAATCACTCAGTTTATCACTTTATCACTTCATCAATATTTTCAGTTTAGAGGATCCAAATTCGTTTTTTCTAGTGCCAAATTGCAGTATTGAGCTGGGAGATAGATACTGAGGATGGAATATGTTAGAATGTTAGTTGATAACCATTGGTGATGGTCATTTTTAATGTCCTCATTTATGTGATGAGATGCTTGCTAAGCAAGTAGCGTAGTTGTTATAGATTGTTATGATTGTGCCTATGATCAACTTGGACTGTGCAAAGAAACAGGAATGAGGCACGGGATTTAAGAGATCAAATATTAATTTTAAGTATATTTTTCTAAAGTAGCCATAGTTAGTAAAGGGAAACATAACTCTTTTTTGGTATTCAATTTTTATTTTCATCTAGTCCTCTTCCTAATGTGCTGTTTAATTTTAATTTTGCTATCAAATATGGTTAAAGTGGTAAAAGTATTTTATTAGTGCCCCTCTTCATGCCCCTCTTCGCTACTAACATGTGTGTATAGCAGTTTTTGTTTTCCTCCCATCGACTTCCATAAAATACACATTTACACTTTCTTCTTCTTTTTCAAACAATTTTTTTCAAGTTCTGTTTTTTCTTTCCCTATTTTTCGCTTACTTTAATTTTAATTAACGTATCAACTTTTTAATTATGAAAATGCAGCTTGACGGGCACTCCTTGCCCGACAAGGCACAAGTATATATCTACTTATCTCTTCTACTTATATAATATATAATGGGGATTGGAAAGATTTTGGTGCAAAATTTTGTTTCTAAAATGTCTTTCTTTATATATATTCATAAAAAAAAAACATTTTGTACTTTCTAGGATTTGAATCTAAAAGTTTGAAGTGTATATCATCTTGACTAATATTATTACCTACATTCAACCGATAAAAAAGTGGAATAATAGGCACATTTGCCTATTAATACACCAGTATATTGAGTAGTGGAAAAGAAACAATAGGGCTTTTTTCTTGGGTACAATTTTGAGGTGGTAGATGTGTTATGATTTATGAGTGTAACAACTGAATTCTCTTTTTAAGTTACGGAGTCACGATAGATCGGTTCTAGAACTGACAGGATTATGCCAACAGTACAAAACAAATTTCACCTTATTTGCTAATATGCTGAGTTGCTGACTGTTGTTACTTACAGTGGCAAATATCACGTTTTTAGAAGTTATTCTGCAATAGTGCAATTGATTTGATAAAAACCTTACTAAATTTTGTCTATCCTTAATTATCAGGTGGTTCATTTGTACAAGAGAAAGTGGATTGAAGAAACCACTTATCCACACTTTACCATGATTGGTCAAAGTCTGGGTTCTATGTATCTTGCATGGGAAGCATTGTGCAAGTTCACTCCTTTATATTATTTTGACACAAGTGGATATGCATTTACATATCCACTTGCAAGGTTGTTTGGATGTAAAGTTATTTGCTATACACACTACCCAACTATCAGTACAGATATGCTTTCTCGTGTTAGTCAGCGCCGCCTGATGTATAATAATGATGCCTCAATTGCAAAAAGGTTTGATTTTTTATTTTGATTTGCATATTTGTCTTCCTCTTCTGGTCTGAGTTACACTTATTATTTTTTCTCATTCTGTAGCTTCACTTGGAAAATGATGATATTAATCCTGTTTTTTTTCAGTATTTTATAAATCTGAAGTTTGAACATATAGCATATCTGAACTATATTGAGGCCAAGAGATATGAGATAGGAGATTCTCTATTCTCTAATAGTAGTTGCATTTTATTCTCCTGATATTTTAATGTTTAGGCATATGATTGTTGAAGTTGAAGTTTTCATCTGGTGAAATTTACTTTTTCTACTGGCTGATTCCTTTGTCATATTTCCCATTTTCCCTTTCTCTTCAACTCATGCATGCATCTATTCTTTAATATGCACAAAATACACAGAATTTTTAACAGATTATGGGATTCAGAAATTTAGACCATCTTTTATGCTTTCCCTGAAAATTACTTATATGGTAATTTATCATATTTCTTTTATTGATTTTTAATCTTTGATGATAATAAATTTGCACCACTTTATTTGACCTATTCCTGATCTAAAGAATACGACAATAATTTTCTTGTAGTGTTTGGCTTTCGCGGTGCAAATTGATCTATTATACCTTCTTCAGCTGGTTGTATGGGATTGTAGGATCTTATACACACCTAGCTATGGTCAATTCTTCTTGGACCAAATCACATATTGAAAAGCTTTGGGGAGTTTCACCTTGTATTAAGCGGGTCTACCCTCCGTGTGATACTTCAGGGCTCCAGGTTTGCAATTTGTTCTTTATTAGCTTGAAAAATTTTGCCACAAAGACAAGTCCATCTCTCCCATGTCGCTTTTGCTAGGTGGAATGGAACTCATGTATTGCATGTTGCTTTACAATAATTGAAGGTTCTCATTGTTCTTTTTCCCTGTGTTTCCCCTTGTTAAACTTAAATTTAATCTCTGTATTCCCCATTGAATGGCACTGAGTTGCTAAAAGAAGTGTTAAGTACCCAAGTGAAGAAAACAAGAAGAATAATGACGGGAAAGAGGCAGTTAAGTTAGTCAGAGAAGAGAGTGGTAAAATAGCTCATTTGCCTTTTATTTACAATTGAAAAATGAAAGAAACAAGAGTTGAAAATGAAAATAGTGGAACCAGCTGATGTAAACATAGGACAGCTGCGAAAGTTAGTGGGGAGGGAGTGAGTGAGGGATGAATTCTCTTATAGGAGAGAGGATTGAAAATGTATATAAGAGGATTGAAAAGAATCAGTATGATGAGGAAGGATTTAGGCTCTACTGCTACCTTGTTCTCTACCTTTTAGTATTTTACTTTTCCATGAATAAACTAGGGACTGGAGAATATCATCGAGATATCTTCCAGCTCTACAGCTCTTCTATTTCTTTTTGAATCTCTCTTCTACTCTTCCTTCTACTCTCTTCCGCATTTCTGTATTTCCTTTCTACACTCTCTTATTATTCTGTTGTTATTGCCTATCCCTAATATTTGTGGTTCGAAGCTCTTTCACACAACTTGTTATTAAGCCAGTTGAATCATAACTGTCACATGAGGCGATGTACAAACATTTCTAGTTAGAGCCTTTTGTTTGTTGTTTGAAAGAAAATTTTCTTGAGAGGTGGAGGGAATATTTTTAGTAGCTTTATCTTACGAATTAATATGCAGTATTAAGTTAGGGCACCTGTTATTCAACAGTTGTATATTAGGAAGAATAAGAGCTGGCTAGGATCAATTGGTTGGCAGGCCTAATTCTTTTCCTTTTTCATTTTTTCTTTTTGACAGAGAGAATAATAATACAAGATGGAGGGAATGAGATCCTCCATTTAAGAGCAATAACAATCGAAAGAACTATCTATTTGTTTTAGGGTTCATTAAGTAGTGAGGATGACTAGCAGGAAAAAAATGGGATTTGGAGGGAAAGGAGAAATGGTTCAGTCATTTTGTGAGTCTCGAGATAGAGGAGCGCTCAGAATTCCCAAATATAAACGGATGATTCAAGGGTTCCTGGGTTACATTGTTCAAGAACTCCCTTAATAATACAATGATTTTTCTGCTATTTTCTTTAAATTTCCTACATTTTCCCTCCCTCTATTAACATATTATACCTATACACATATGAGCTTTACCTACTGTGGTAATCTAATCACTGATGGATTCTAACAGATGAGCAATATGGCAGGTTCTTCCATTGAAAAGACCAGCTGAAATTCCCGTGATAATATCGGTTGCACAATTTCGACCAGAGAAGGTGGGCATACTCCTATCAGTTTTGTGAACAGGAGGTACAACCATTTTGGTATTTTCATTAGGCCTTTGTTGATTACACCCAGTTCACATGTTTCTTTTCATTGTAGGCTCACGGTCTCCAACTTGAGGCTTTTTCAGTTGCTGTTAAGAGATTAGATTCTAGCTTGCCTAAACCTAGGCTACAGTTCGTGGGTAGCTGTAGAAATAAATCAGATGAGGAAAGACTTCAAATGTTGAAAGACAAGGCAATTGAGCTAAATGTGAATGAGCAAGTGGAATTTCACAAGAATGTAACATATAGGTCAGTAACACTGGATTTCCATTAAGTTTTTCTTCTTGTTACTTCTCCAGTTTTACCTAAAGCTCCTAAGAAGTCCTTTCTCTGAAGAATAAAACTTCTGTAAAAAATGTTCTGAACAAGGCATACTTCTAATTCCTCTGTTTGGAGCAGATGAATTCTTTCAGTTTGGTTTCAGAGTGCTATTCAGAAATTTATCATTTGGTCTTCACTAATCATGGTACTTTGGCAGTCAAAATTATACCATGTTAAAGAACTCCAATGAAATATAAAAGATTTTCAACTTGCTGGCATTTAATTATGTAGGGAAGTATTTTCACGTGGATGTTGTTTTGCCATTTATTATTTGTTTAAATGTTTGTTCTCTTGCATATAAAATATATATAATAATAAAAAAAAGAAATGTTCGTCAGTTATTGTATATATATCTATAAAGACAGCATTGTGTGTGCATCATTATTGGAATTCAATTTAGATGGTCTTTCAATGTGGTTGCTGTATTGTCATTAGTTATCTTGGGGAGTTATAGAATAGGGTTGTCATAAAAATTTCTAAAGGAAAAAAGAATCCTAAAGTGTATATGTAAATAATTTTGAAGAGAAACGGAGAAATCCTTAATGTACTAATACAACTATTCACAGATACATGAATGCTTTTTAACCCCTGATTGGATAATTGGTGCAAATATTCTGATATGTTGGTTGGAATAAGAAAATAATGAGTTATTCTCAGTCTCACTGGTTTTAAGCATATTTCACAATTTCGGAGAAAATTATTTTCCCCCTTAGATTGAATCTAATGAGACAAGATTTAAACTCCATGTCAGTTTGACTTACGGAACTAATATAGTATACCATACTCTTGCTTCTCAACTTGAAAGTGCTGCACCTTGCTCTTGTAAAAGTAGAACATATACCCTAGTCCCTGTATACTCAGGACACAGAAGTGGATCTTGCTGAGGATCATGTTTTCAGATTGTAGAATTTGTACTATATTTTAGACATCTGGTTGATCATATGTGATTTGAATCATCTATCAAAGACTTATATAGCATAAAATGCAGTTATTGTAGAGCTATTTCTCAAGGTTAAATTGTTAACTATTTGCTGGAATGTCATGATTGGTATGTTGACCTATTCATCTTGTTGCTTTGCTCGAACAACCTATGAGGGGGTATGGTTCCTCTAAGTCACAGCTATTCTACCAAAGATTATAAAGATTAATAGTGAGTCTGGCAGGCTGCATGGTTCCTAGTCATTACTTAGGTCATGGAGTTGATGGGAGTTCAACTGGAAAATGGAGCAGTCTATTAGTCATGATACACGTATAACTCAGACTAGCTGATTGCGATAAAAGAGAGAAAAACTTCAATGGCTTCAATTAATATTCGAGATTCAGATAAATTACGAAATGTTTCTCAACCAAATTAAATGATCATTGTAATCACCTCGCTTTTTACAGTTAATTGGTTGTTCTAGTTTGTGCTTGTAGAACCTTAATATTCAATGCTGTTATTGCCATAACCTGCAGAGATTTGGTGGGACTTCTAGGCGCCGCTGTTGCAGGCATCCATTCCATGACAGACGAGCATTTTGGTATTAGTGTTGTGGAATATATGGCTGCTGGTGCCATCCCAATTGGTGGGTGTTGTATGAAATTTTACCTTTACGTAAATACTTAAAATTTCATTTTCCTCTATGTTGGGTGCATTTACATGCATTAATTATTTTTGTGATGTTTGTGTGTCAGCTCATAATTCTGCTGGACCAAAAATGGACATTGTGTTAGATGAAGATGGAGAACAAACAGGATTTCTTGCCTGCACCGTTGAGGAATATGCTGATGCCATTTTGAGAGTTATAGGGATGCCAGAGACAGAGAGACTTACAATGGCTGCGGCTGCGAGGAGACGAGCGACGAGGTTTTCTGAGCAGAGGTTTTATGATGACTTCAAAGATGCTGTACGCCCTATACTTTCTCATAGATCTAGATGATGGTTTGGTCTATCCACAAGTCAGTGATTGTAACTAAACGCGATGAGTTCCTAGACTGTCCTCTGCAGATTGTTATAAGATTACATGGAACTTTGTTCCAAAAACAGTAATTTTGTTACAGAACATTTTGTTTTCATTGCTCTTTAAAAAGATGTAACAGTTATACCCAAGTACAAATCGGTGGATGTTTTTTACTTGTACAGTAGACAGTTGAAAGCTGGATTGTAATATAATTGATCTTGAATCAAATTGATGCATTCTGCCATTATGTGAACGTGGCTAAATATGGCTTGTTATACTTAGTCTCAAAAGAGGAAGACAGATATATATACATAATGGGAATGATCCAAATTGTTGACTAATATAAAAACTAAAAAGTGCTCCTACATTTTTCATATTGAAAATAAGCATTGTATTGCTGGTTTTAACCATGAAGCTCTTCCTGCGCCTTACCCATCCAAGAATCTCTTCCTTCAAGTTCCTTGGAATGCAAAAGAGGATGAGGTCAAGACTTGATTATGCATGTAACCATAAAACAATGTAGAGTTGATCTTAAAGATCATACCAACCCCTCAGCTTAAGGTTCCTGACTGCATTGCATGAACCCACCAATTTTCAGCTTAAAGTAAACAAGTTAAGCGTGGGGGTTGCATTGTATAAGCTTGATCGACGAGATATAGGGCCCAGCTTGAAGATATATATATATATATTTTTTTTATGACAACTTGAAGATCTTTTAATTAAAAAAGTAGTCTTTTTTTTTTTCAATCCAGTGATCGGAAAAGGTCTAACATAAAGAAACTAGAAAGAGTTTCAAACTACCCAAGCTTGCAAGTCTCCAAAAGTGAGAAGAGAATTAATGAATAAACTATTGCTGTCTCATTTTTTTCTTTATATGATTCATGTAAGTTGCAGCACTTAATTCGAATTAACATGCATGTATAGTACTGTCAATAGCTTTATGAGATTCGTCCCTAACTGCTACAAGATTCCTCTTTATCTCATTGCAAAGTCTACCCTCTATGAGATGCACGGGCAACCATAGCTTCGGCCTAATATCAACGATATATGAGAGTGTCGTGTTAACTTGGACTTGAGAATCTTCACAACTTCCATTGTTGAACTGCTGCAAAGCCATCATAGCTTAAATACTTAGCACTGTATTTCCTAAATAATTTGCATTGACATTTTAATTAACAAAACAGAGATAATTAATGAATTGCACTTTTACACACTATCAATGTCAAAATTGAACTCATTTTTATACCTCATCCCAGATTACTATATGGTTCCAAAATTTATAGACTTCACTTCCTTTTCCCATTCATTCCAAAATTTGATCAAAATGTTTCAAAAGAAAACCAATGAACTTAATGAAATCTCAGAATTCTTAATGAGGCTACTTATGTCAGAGTGCCTCAAACTATGATTTATGCAAAATGCATATGATATTTATGCTGGATCCCGAAGTATGATCACAACAGGAGCACAGGAAAAAGTTTGATACCTGCAAAATAGACCATTTTCCTTCAAAGACTTGAAAATCTCCTTCTATAATCTTGAATTCAATGTCACGCTTAATACCAGACACAAGAGTCTCCAGCTCTTTCTCATAACAATCTACAACTACTTTAGCATTAAACTTAATTCCAAATGCCAAGTTCTGCTGTCCAATCTGTGCATATTATGAACATTGAACAATAATTAACATTATTAGAGATAAACAAGTAAAAATCTCTAAAAGACATCAGTACAGTTTAGGTCATAGGAAAACAAAAAATATTGTGGCATTGAATTTGTAATGGGTGAAACTTAGTCTACTATGTGTTTCTGAATCTGAATCATTTGTATTATTCTTGGTAAGAACCCTGGTCCAGACAAAGATTTCACCTCAAGGGCACACTTTTTGATATTAGGAGCATGGGTTAAGAAATGAAGGATCAAATTGCAACCATATTGATTGGGAGGGCCAAGAGGCCATAATCCGCCTTTTGTTTAAGCCTCTAGACCAGAAGGTTCATTATAAAGAGATAAATTTTCAATATGCAAGAAATAATTCTTACTTTGGTATGGTATTTATCTGTTTGTAATGCAGCATTGTGGAAAGATAATCAAAACAGGCTTTTAAATTCTAATCAATCCCAATCACTTGCAACAGTTATATGAATCATAGTCAATAATATAAACACTTTGCAAGCTCATGCCTGTTTCCAATTCAAACCATCAAATATTGAAGTAGGGTTTTCATCCTGTAAAGTAAGGGTAGTTGTAAAGTAAAAAAGTGAAGTACTAACCACCCTTTAATCAGTAAATTAAATTGTGTATGGGATCCAACAAAATTGATCCAAGAATAATTAATCATTTACTTTCTCATTTTATAGTTATCCTCACCTCACAGTATCTTATTCCAGGGAAAAAAGGGAAAATAAACTTTTCTGTTCTTTTAATCTTGTTACCCATTTTCTCATCAACCCTGTCGAGTACAAAAAAATAAAAGAGTAAAATGACAACTTAATTCTGAGAAATTTTGTGTCGGACAAATTCGTCCTTAAAGAATGAAAAGTACCAAAGAGGTCCTTGACATTTGCTTCCGTAGGACTTGACATGTCCAATGGAAGCAAACTTCAGCAAAATTTCTCAGGACTAAACTCAAAATAAAATAATATCTAATAAGGGCATCATGCAAAACATCCCAGCAATTAGTCCAATCTTTTTACTATACCATCCCCTCATTAATAAAGAATGGAATTCATTACAGAAATGGGAGTAAGCCCAAACCAAACCCAGCACATTCTTTGAAAGTCAGCAAACTAAGAAAACTACCAATATAACTCCCGAAAAATTTAGCTCACTAATAAAGTAGTATTGATGATGTCTCATTCTAGGCATGAGTAAGTCAACCACCACTATTTTGACCCTGAAAATATTTGGTTCGCTGAAAAATTGAATGGATTTGTCAAGTGGAACCAAATAATTATCGATACTCTAGGACCATGTGATTGACTCAACTAATAATTAACATGCTGCAAAGAAGACCAAACAACTAATAATTTCTACAAAAGAATTGAAAAGGAAATACTCTATTTGGAGAAAATCAAGAATTAGAGAGAGGAACCTGCAAGAGACGAGCATAATTTTCACCCTTTTCGAGCAATTGGCTAACGGCAAGGCCAGGAATGAAATCAGCCAACCTCTCATAATCCGTCAAGATGCTCCAAACGGCATCAAGCGAAGCATTGACGGAGATTCTGGATTCGATTCTTCGTGAGTTCTTGCCAAGCTTCACCACCTCTATGTACACACCATCCTCTGCCAAATACTCTTCTGATACTTCCCCATCATCATCATCTTCACCATCATCATCATCTTCATCATCATAATCGTCTGTCAGAAATAAATCACCAGAAGAAGAAGCAACATCATTATCTCCATCTTCGTCTTCATGATCGACATCCAAAGAGAATTTGGAAGCGGAGCATGAGAAGAAGTGAGGGTGGTTGTTGAGGGAGCGTGGTTTGGGAGTGGAGAGATTGTTGAAATGGAAGGGAAAAGACAGAAAGAATGAGAGCGAGTGTGGTGGTGGTGGTGTTGTTGAAGAGGAAGAAGAAGAGGAAGGTGGTTGAGGGAAAAGGAAAGAAGAAGAGTGTGACGATGGAAATGCGCGCATTGTTCTTCTTTCTGTGGTTGTGTTTCTGTGCTACCAATGCCTCACCAGGTCAACGTAATAACTAGTAAAGTAGTAAGTGTTTTTCCAATGTGTTTTTGATTTTGTTTTCTTTCTTTTTTCATCTTGAATATTGATTATCTCATTCATCTTAGCTTTGCACAATGTAAATAGAGTTGAATTGTTTTTAGTGAATTCTTAATTTCTTCAAGTTCTTGTGAACCCTCTTAAAGTATTTGTGTCTTTTTTTTATAAGTTAACACGTGCACATATTAAAAATTATTATTCATAGAAATTTTACAGAAATTAGTTTAGATATGAAAAAGGGAAGAGTGTTTTTGTTAAATATTAGTGTTTGGGGTGCTTTACAGAAATGTAGATGCGTCAAAAATTCATTACAATACGCAACTTGCGTATTCTTTGTAACAGAAATTTGAAACAGTTTTAGCATAAATTCACAGTAGAGATTCTCCACGTGTCAAGCCATCATTCAACACGCACTCTTCGTGTTACTTTTAATTTTTTACAGAAATTCTGCACAGATTCTCGAGACAACTTTAGTAGAGATTCTTAGCAGGAATTCGACACGTGACAGCATCGCAGCAACACGCAGGATGCGTGATTCCACGTGGTTGTTCCCCAGCAGCATAAAGGTCATATGTTGACCGTGCAGCGCAGCGTCTCCAGGCCACGTGGCAGCCTCCTAACAGCATGCAGGTTGCGTGTTGACTGCTTCTTCCCGAGATGTCTCCATGCAGGAGACAACGCATGCAACGGGAAGTGAGAGGAGTAAATGGGTGCGAGAGTTAGTGAAGGGTTGGTGAGTTTAGGGGTGTATAAAAGGGTGCTGGGGTTTTGGTTGTGTGTGAGTGAGGGTTAGGAGGTGGTGTTTCGTTGTGTTCGAGTGAGGGTTTGGGTTTAATTGTGTGTGAAGTGAGGGTTGGGTGGTGAAGGATTCTGGAGAGTGAGTAAGGGTTGGTGGTAAAGGGTTTTGGAGAATTAGTGAAGGTTGGTGCATGAGTTATACAAGGGTTGAGTGCAAGGATTTTGGAGAGTTTGGAGAGAGTTGAGTATAAGGGTTTAGGGTTAGGTTTGGAGAGCGAGTGAGTAAGTTGGTTTTAACTGAAAGTGATTTTAATACGTTTAAAATGGTACGTGATTATACGTCTCTGAAAGATCATATTATTAACTATTTGGAACATCCTAATTATGTAAGTTTGTTATTTCTATTAATATGAATGTGTAATATAATTAATAATATTAAGGTGATTTTTTGAATTTTATATTATTATTTTATGTTATAATGTTATTTTTATTTAGTTGTAATATGTATTTTTTTTTAATTTTTAATAATTTGTAATTTGTATTTCGATTGTCCTATATCCATGCTAATAGGAATATTCTGTCCTATAAGCTAGCTCTGCCGGAATAGTGGCACCTGGCAGTTAAGCAGGCTTTACGAACAACGGAATTCTACCATGTATCGAGAGTGGGACAAATCAGAGGGCATTCCGACTTGCTATCTGCTCTTGTGGAAAAGTGGAGGCCAGAGACTCATTCCTTCGTATTACCAGCCAGTGAGGTTACAGTGACACTGGAGAACATATTACACATATTTGGCTTACCGATTGATGGAGAGGTTGTGACCGGTTAGACCGATAGTAGTTAGGACTTCTTGGTCAACCAAAGCATGGCAATTTTTGGCAGCGAACCCATCCTGAGTAGTTCATCTAAAAGTTACAGAAAGTTGTCCTGGGACTCTCCATATCAGAGACACATAGCCTCTAGACACTTGGGAGTCTGTTCAGTGATACGTTAGGTGTTACATCTTCTGTCTGCTGGGAACCACCCTCTTCACGGATAAATCGACTGCGTATGCCCACGCAAAGTACCTACCAATGCTCCAAAATTCTGAGTAGATTGGCACTTACAGTTGGAGGTCAACAACTCTCGCACATCTTTACAGGGCACTGTGCCGTGCATCGCTATACAATTGCAAAGAGATAGACGGCTCGCTTGATTTGTTGTTTGTTTGGGTGGGGGAGCGAATGCCCTTTCTTGCGCCCATTCCGAGACATCAGCTTGCACTGCTAAGATACCGGTTGCACGCAGGTAATACCGTGACAGTACATAGTTTATTGGAGTTTGTCTTGTATTTTATTTATGTTTTACTGGCAAGACGGAATTTAAACTCTGCTATAACGTTATGTATTGCATGTGGAGTCATCATCCATGAACTAAGACGTGGATGTCGAGGCGAGCAGCGTCTATTAGGCACGACATAGACTACATGGAAGAGGTTAGTATCGGTATTAATTTATTAAAAATAATTTACGATATGAATAATCTAACTTAGCTCATTCAACATTTTGCAGTTTATGTTTTGGCCATTTCTCGACATCATCGTCCCGGCCGAGTTACATCACCACCTTCATGTGTGTGACATGATAGGGCCGTTGGTTTTGTTCGAGTGTGTTGAATGTCATCATCACTAGTATAGGTATGCACAATTCCTCCCTCTACCGGCACAGGACATCCCTTTTGACCAGCATTGTTACACTATTCGGGGAATACAGTACCATGGTTGGAGCATTATACTCCATGATTGGATTCAGCAATAGGGGAACCGCCGCAACAGTCGGTCGCGAGATAGGAATTCGCAACGAATCGCCGACTTTATCCGGTCTGCCGATTACTGTCGTTGGTACATTGATTCATTCTGGATGTACTTGAGATTTCCGGAGTTCATTCCTCAGCAGCCACCCCAGCAGCCATATGCAGTGTTTCAGCCATTTTCATATCATCGTTCGCCATTACCTTAGCCACCACACCCCTGCCATTATAGCTAGGACACACATCATAGCCACCACAGCCGTCACAATCTGCCTCACAACGAGCATGTGCATCTGGGATTTGAGTATGCAAATTTTCTGGCATTATCACCACAGGTTGAGAAATATACAGATGATATGATCATCTGTCATTTTCTTGAAGATATCTTTGATGCAACGCCACCTCAGTAGTCACCGCAGTCACACCGGGCATCAATGGACGGATCGGCTCGTCGAAGCCATCGTACCCTACACCTGATAGTCAAGTGAGTGGTTGCATCGATCCACATCTTGAGATCGATGCAGGTCGTATTAATGTGCCAACAGATGCTCCGAGTGGTCTTGACTTGAATGCGCCGACATAGCAGGAGGTTATTGACAAGTATATCCCTGGTCCTTCAGCTTCGGCAGCCGCAGGTGGGTCAGGTCCAGTAGAGGGACAGGGAGTTGGTCATCAATACAACCTATGAATAAGGCAATCACACCCACGTCCATAAGTCTTGCATTGTGCATAGAACATCTTTGGCTCGGATTCGTAAATAATGTAATCTACTGCTTTAGAGATAGTGTAACTCCGAATTGCTACAATGACTAATTTTCTAGAACCGTACTTCATTCTGATCCGGAACTCCCCGTCCTCAGGGTCAGCAACACCTATAATAATAATAAATTGTCGCTAATTGATCCGTCAAAACAAAATTAAGGAAACATACTACCCACTGCTCCGTATCTATGTTCGCGTATTCGGGAAACTTCGGTGCATGCATGGCGTCAAGATCCAAGTTACGCATAAAAGGTGGAATAACCATCATTTGACTAACTGCAGGTGGAACCACTAAGGTTTCCGTGACTGTCTCACCTCCCCCATCGTCATCCTCGTCATTGTCACCGGCTTCATAAGTAGCTTCAAACTCCTCGTCGCTATCATTGTCCATTTCTTCGTATGCTTCAGTTCTGTCATCTTGCACGTCTGGGTTATGTTGAAACTCATCCGCATTTATATGTTCAAACTCAACATACAACTCAATCTATGGATGTTGCACTTGAGTTTGCTGGTGAATATAAAACATCTACTGAATACTTGTTTCGTCAACGATTGGCATAACCACAAACTGTACCAGGCCACCAAATACCACAACCGAACTCCGGTAGAGAATGTTGCTCACCCTCTTTAAAATATTACTCTCTACGCTTTGACAAAGTTCGTACTGTAGTCTCACAAACGTTGTAGTGCACGGAACCACAAACAAAAATGTACTCTCACAAGCGAAACTCATGCCCTCATATGTATTACGTATAACCTCACCGTTGTAGTAAACCACTATATTTTCAGTGCCCTCCATGACACCAACAACAAAGAAAACACCTCTCTTACAATGCAATAAAATAGTAACGAGCTCCTATTTTTATAGGCAGAAGATTCACCTTGCAGGTTTTGTGTTGCAAAGACATCTAACCAACGTCTGCCACGTGTCAAACACGCAGGGTGCGTGTTGCATGGATGTACGCTACATGGTAACCCTGCATGTTGCATGGATGGACACCACATGGCAATCACGCAGGGTGCATGTTGCATGGATGAACGTCCATCCACTAGTATATACACTAAAAAGCTCCATTTTCAGGTATTAATCAACTATTTTTTTCTATTAAAATTCTTTAGCCGAAATTTTAAATTTATTATTTTAATTTTTATATTTTTTATAAAAACGTTTTTCAATTGATAATTTTTATATGTGATTCGTTACTAATGCCTCGACCTGAACTACCTGTAAATCGGAACTATATAAATAAAACTTGCTAAATCAAAGATATGTGGTTTCTCCCTTTTAATGATTTTTTTAGGAGCGATTACCATAAAATCAGGCTAACATCCCTAACAACTCTACAATAATAGGTCAACTTGGTAACCACAATATAGCACGTTCAAATTCAAACACTATTTAAAAAAGCCAAAACAAGAAAAGTACATTATTCACTCTGAATACATATTATACTCATTTCACACTCTTTCTTACTTAAGCGTTGGAGTGTCTTTACAAGTGTTCACTGCCACCAGTTCTCTGAGGAAGAATTCAACCCCTAAACAGGATGAGTTATACCTATCGTCAAGTTTACTACACAAGAAAATTTGGCGCCCACCGTGGGCCACGAGTTTAAATCTAACCATACTATCATCTTCTCTACTCGATTTTTTACCCTCTTTTGTTGGTTGTAATTAATGGTGGAAGATCAAACTAATCCACTCCTCCTTCTCTCACTGAGACCGAACTATTGGCTATCAATGAGAGGATACGTCCATACCTCGGAAGTCAAGACCACAGTGGTAGTCACTCTAAAGTCGTCAGTAAAATGAACCAACCCTTTTTTTTTAAAAGAGATTATGAGCTTTTAAATACCCAAAAAATTTACTCTGCCAACAACGCTGAAACCATATGATGGAATCGGTGACCCCAATATTCACATCACCAAGTTTCATTCGGTGATGTTTCTTAACGACGCTTCTGACCTAATATTATATCGTTATTTTTTTACTTTTTTAGATCGTGCTGTTTTACTCTAGTTTTCATCTTTACTTACAGATTCTCTCTTTAATTTTCAGGAACTAGCCGACTTTTTCACTAACAATTTTGCAGCATCCAAGATCTATGTCCATAATTCTGACTAACTTAGCACAATCAAACAAGGTCAATACGAAAGTCTCTATGACTGTATGATGAGGTTCAATAAGATAGCAATGGAGATCCCAATCTCAATCTCGATGTCCACCTCCATTCCCTTAAGAGGGGTCTTCGTCCTGGCAAGTTTTAGGAGACTATTGATGTTGTCAAGCTGAAGACTTTAGCAAAATTTCAAGAAAAAATAGTTGGACAGATAAAAATTGAAGAACTTAGACAAGCTTGGCAAATCAATAAACCAACTCAGTCAAAAGAGGATGACCAAAAGAACCTTTTCGAATTAGCAAAGTGATTAGCAAAGAGACTTATACCTTCAAATACTACTAGGCAAAGAACTACCTGGTACTTAGAACGCAACATCTCTGAAGCTAATACCATATCTAAGTTGTAAGTTGGGACTCGAAAATGTACTCTTTTTTTCACTCACAAGATTTTTCTCACACTGAGTTTTGTTTGGAGGGGTTTTAATGAGGCACTCCGTTATGTAGCTTCTATGTTAAGAAGGTAATCTTTAATAACTAATACATTTTTTTAACTTCATCATTCTTTATTTTTAATTATTATTCCTGCTTTTAGTTCAACTACTATTTTTTCTACACACTACACATATTACGACAAATCAATATTAAAGTTAGCATACAAAAACAAATTGATAGTTATAAGTCGGAATCAATCCATACAAGCCGATGCCTATAAGTCGAAATCACTTCCTACAGACTAGCAATTATAAGTCAGAATCAATCCAAACAAGCCGACACCTATAAGTTGGAATTATTTCAAACAAATTGGCAATTATAATTCAAAATCACTAAAAAAATCGGTATTTATAAGTCAGAATCAGTCAAAGCAAGCTGACACTTATAAAGTCGGGGTCAATCCAACAAACAATCAACTACGAGCTCGTCCAAAAATACAATAATATAAACAACAGCGTTCCCAATGACAAGCTTGATCAACTTTATTTTCAAAATTATCAAGTTAATTTTAAGGGCTAATCCTTATATCTCCGAACTATAACACAAACTGCATCTCTTTCATATCCTACTGAGTTGTAACTTGATTTTTATAAAAGCTCAACCTACTTCTCTTAAAAATAAACAGGTCAAGCTTGGGGGCTCACCATATTATCATTATTCATAATAACTCTTAGTTTTATTTTTATTTAATTTAGACTCTTCTCTCTAACATGGCTATTATTTTTCAAGTACAACAAGTTGAGCTTGGAAAGCTACCACACTACAAGAAAAAATGCCAAGTACCATCAGAATTATTGTCGAATTTAGCGTCGACCTGTACCAGCAAATTTAGCGTCAGGTTTTCTGATAGAAAAGAGGAGAAATTCGTCACTATAAAAGATTATTGGCAGAACAGATTTTTCGTCGCTAAAGGCGATGGTAATTATTGGAGCAAAAGCGTAACTCATCCGTGCCAATTTTACCGTTAAATTTTCTGTCAGTATCATGGTTTAGTGAAATGCATTGTTTTGGTGATTTACCATCAGATTAATCCACCGATAAATACAACGGTAAAATTGGGATAAAATTCAAACGTTAAACCCTTCCTTCTCACTTTTACAAACATTCTCTCTCTCTCTCTCTCTCTCTCTCTCTCTGTCCCTCTTCTCGTCTTCTTTCTCTTTCCATTGAAGCTGTCATCGTCGCTACGACCGGGAGCACGTCGTCGTCGTCATTGCCTGGAGCACCTGCTGTCGCCGTTGCTACACGTGATTCTACTACTGTTGTTATTCCTGCCGCATCCTCAATTGCGGTTGTTGTTCATGTCGCTGTTACTGACGCCTCTATCACCACCTTGGTAAAGAGACCTTGCAGCCACTATCATCAGATTTATTGTTGGTATGATTATTTTATTTTTTCAGATTATTTGGTGAGTTTAGTACTTTGTTATGGTTTTTGTTAAATCAATGATTAAATTTGTTTAATGAAGTGTGTGGTTGGGAGTAGTTGTATTAATTTAATGTAAAAGTCTACGTTGATCAACTACAAAGATTCATTATAGAAGGACTTGAATACAAGGTGCTAAGACTAAAGAAAGCGTTCTATGGACTCAAGCAAGCTCCGCGAGCATAGTATAGTCGAATTAATAAATATTTCATTGATCATGAATTTTGGATGTGCAAAAGTGAGCTTACACTCTACATCAAGACACAGTAACTCAAACATTTTTATAGTTTTCTTGTACGTGGACGATCTTATCTATGCGAAAATAATGAGACCATGATCAGAGAATTCAAAGAAAAAATAAAGCAAATATTTGAGATGATTGACTTAGGATTGATGCACTATTTTCTTGGCATTGAGGTAAACTAAAATGGAGACAGAATTTTCATTTCACAAAAGAAATATACTCAAAATTTGTTGCAAAAGTTCAAGATAAATAATTACAAAGCAGTATCTACTCCTCTAGTCCATAATGAGAAATTACAAAAAAAAAGATGAATCTAGAGAGGCAGATACTTCACAATATAAAAGTCTTATTGGAAGCCTCCTTTATCTAACTAGCACAAGATCCGATATCATGTATGCAATAAGTCTATTATCAAGATTCATGCAAAAACTAAGTCAGAAGCACTATGGAGCTGCAAGAAGGATTTTGATATCTATAAAACAAAAAGGTTTATGGCATTCGCTATAAATCTACTGAAGATCCAAAATTATTTGGATATACGGATAGTGATTGGGCATGTCAATTGATGACATGAAAAATACTTCTGGATATGCATTTACGTTAGGATTTGGAGTATTCTCTTTGGCATAAAAAAACAAGAAATTGTGGCTCAATCATCCGTAGAAGACGAGTATGTTATTGCTGCAAATACTACTAGTCAAGCAATATAGATAAAGAAAATATTCAAAGATATAGGAGAGCAACAAGTATAACCAACAACTATGTTCTGTGATAGCAAGTTAACAATAGCAATATTAAATAATCCAGTCCATCATAGTAGAACCAAGCATATAGCTATCAAGTATCATTTTGTACGACAAGCTATATTGGAGATAAAGATAAAAATTGAGTATTGCAACACAAATGAGCAACCAACTGACATCTTCACTAAGGCACTACCAATATCAAAGTTCGAACTATTTTGAAAGATGCTTGGAATTACACAAATGTACATAAAAAAGAAGTATTAATTATGCTATATTTTTGTGAAATTCTCTAAAATTCTCGTAATCTTGTTTTATAAAAATAAATATCTTAGATATTATAATAGAAAAGTCTAGAAATTAAGTAAATAAATCAAGTATTAGAAATATCTAAGATTCATATCTAAAAATATCTAGGTTAATATCTAAAAATATCCAAAAAATAATATTATCTAGAAATTATAATCTATCAACTTGTGAAGTCTATAAATAAGTCATTGTCAAAATTATATTCAACTTACAAATATATTAAATTTTACTAACTTTTATACTCTCTCCTTAATATATCAATAATATAATTATCAATTTTTTTAAATTATTCATCTAAATTATTTCTTCATCAAAACTATCCATAATATTCTTACTAATTATTTATATTTTAAATTCATAATATACTAAACCAACATCAAACTATTTTATAAAATTGACCTTCTTCCTATTTTTCTTCTGAATCTTCTCCTTCTTCTTCATATCAAGTTTGTGTAAAATAGAAAAAAAAAAGACATGATTATAATTACTTAGCATTTTGTAGCATATGTAAAATATTGATTTACTTTTGATATTGTTCTTTTACTTAGCGTCATCATCTTCATCTCAATAATAAAGTGTGTATGACTAACTCATGTTAACATTAGCTATCTCTGGATTATGGGCTAATGTTAAATCCTTTGAAATATTGATAAAAGGATTAACTTAGCTAATATTCATTGATTATAGAAATTATTAACTTCGAATTTTGGATAAAAAGATTCGATTTTATGATACATGGGTCCCTGCCACATTGGCAATGCTATAGAGGGTCTAGCCTTCTCCTACCACATACAACTCATCAGGTAGCGATCTTGTGTGGCAGTTTCTTCTTATTATCACGATGACGGTTTTGATTT
Source organism: Arachis hypogaea (assembly GCF_003086295.3). Lineage (NCBI taxonomy): Eukaryota > Viridiplantae > Streptophyta > Magnoliopsida > Fabales > Fabaceae > Arachis > Arachis hypogaea. The sequence goes on along the minus strand of NC_092044.1, from coordinate 20,351,142 downwards.
GTGCTTCTTCCATTGGACTATTATTTAAAAAAAAAATATAAGTAAAAAATAAAAATATTAAACAAAGTGAACAATATATATTAGATATTTTATTTATTAGATGTACGAATGATTATCTTAATATTAAAATTTAAGTAGATTATTTAAAAATGTAATATATTTTTATTTTGTTGAATCAATTTTAAAATTTATTGTTTACAAAAATTATTATTTATCTAATAAAATTCTTATTTTTTACTAGGGCTCCAAGCAAGAGAGCAATTGTTATTATTAATTATTTAATTAACATTATGATATAATACCATTTGGCCATAGGCTTCTTTTCATGTTTCTTTAACTAAAGTTGTTATTGTTAGAAAAATAAACAAGCAAGCTATGTTAAAATCTTGATTATTTAACATGATGATATAGGCATTAACTTCTTTGCTGAAAAATCTTTGTAATGCTTTTTGAACTCGAAGTATACTAAACCGCTCTTGATAATATTTTTTTTTTTTTGAAATTGTAAAATATACTTGTATTATTTATTACTATCATTAATCTTTTACCATCATCATTTGTAACAAAAAATATTTTAATAAAAAAATAAAATTTAAGATTTAACTATCACGTGATTAAGACTACATATTAAGATTATTAATGAAAATTATAAAAATATAAAAAAAATTTAACTTTTTAATATATTTATTTTATATTTATTAAAATAATTAAATAATTCGAATTTCTTCATTTATAATAATTTTAATATGTACCTTTAGAATACATATTAATTCAACTCTAAATTATTTTAGGTTAAATTAAATTTACATGCCTTCATTTTATTAAGTTAATTTTAACTGTCAATCAAAAAACATATCTCTTATTTAAAATAAGATTGGAAAAAAATATTTGATTTGAAAGACATAAAGTAGTAAGAATACAACTATATAACTTTTACGAATAAAATACCAAGGAATACTAGGAAATACCAGAGGAGTACTAGAAATCTGCTATTCCCATAAACTTATTGTATATGTCGTAATAAAACCTTCACAAAGTTTCTAAATTAGAACAACATTGTAGAAATCTCAACATATATTCGTGAAGAGTGTCCTAATAGTTTTGAAGTGTCGAAATCCCAACTTTGAAAACTATGTTAGTTTCTTTCGGTTCTTATTTTTTTACATGTTTGATTGACGAAACTATAGTTTAGTATTTGTGGACGGTGAGTAGTGTCTTTTTTTAATTGTTTTAATTTTTTGGATTAGTTTAATTTTTTCCATCATTTTCTAATATATTAATTTGTTCTGTTTTGTGCTTATTCTAATAACGTAAATCTTTAATCATTCTAAAATTTTAGAGAATTTATTGTGTCTCATTATAATCTAAGCATTTTTATCAATTAAATTCAATTAAATTGATCCAAATTAAATGAAAATAATTTACACAATATGCACATGAATTATACAATTTTTTTGTGTTTTTTTTGCGTGTTTTTTTATTGTTATTTTTTTATTGTTACTATTATTAATGCATTTTTTTTTCAAATAATTATTATAGCATATTTTAAAAATTTTTATTTAATTTTTTTGTTAAGAGGATGAAATAAAATAATCATGGATTAATACTCATTTTGGTTTTTAAATTTTGAGGTTGGATTTAATTTGACCCTTAAAATTTTAATGAATCCAAATTGGATATTGAAATTTATAATCGTAATTTGCATTATCTCTTGAACTGATTTTTATTAATGACATGTTAATTTGGTATATTAACTTGCTACGATTTGAATTTTTAGCCCAAGTTTCATCTAACTGAGACCTATTAAACTCTCAAAAATTTGATTGTTGCTCTCAGAACTCTAAAATTTCTAAATTGAATTTGTTATTTTGTCTTTGTGAGAATGTTGGAGAGTCAAGTTTCTAGGAAATTTAGTAGGTGTCAATCATATGAAACCTAAGCGAAGAGTCCAAATTCTAGCAAGTTAACGTGTAAAATCAACACGTCATTCATGAAAATCAGCTTAGGGACTAACGCAAATTACCATTGTAAATTTTGGGGCTTAAATTGAGTCAATTGTAATTTTAGAAGTCAATTTGAGTCCTACTTCAAATTTTAGGTACCAAATTGAGTATTAATTTAGAATTATGAAAAGGTGAAAGAAGAGATGATGATGATGATGGAAGAGTTTTGAATTGTGTATAATTTATTAAAAGAATTAGCACTAAAATTTTTTGACCGTGACACAAAAAAATTATTATTTTTGACATCAAAATTTCTTAGTCATGACATATCATGATATAACTTCTTGTTAAGAGGGTGAAATAAGAATGATGAGAATGTAAAAGAAGAAGAAAAATGAGAGTTTTAAATTCTGTAAATTTATCAAAAAATAAAACCGAAATTTTTTAACCACGACACATGAAGTTTTTTAATTTTGATACCAAAATTTTTTAATTAACCGTGATACAAGAATTTTTTGTTGTGTCTTTTCTAACTAAATGATGTATTTTTTTTATTTTTGAACTAGTTAAGTAGTATTGAATGATGTACTTTTAGCTTTAAAACACATTTAAATGTATTTTGTTGGTCGAGTGAATTTAGGTTTTAAACTTGTGATTTTTTAAAAAAATTCTTGTGTTATTTACCAAAAAATTTTAGTCATTTCTAACTAAATAATATGTTTTTGCTATCACTCGTGTGATATTGAACTAATATATAAAATATTTAGCTATTTATGTGTTATTTGTAATAATTTGATGTGTCTTTTGAATCTAAAATACATCTAAATATATTTTGTCGGTTGAGTGAGTCGGTTTTGGACTTGTGGCCATTTGGAGATTTTTTTGTGTCATTCATCAAAATTTTTGGTGTCATTTACCAAAATTTTTTTTGTTATTCATTAAATTTTTTTGTATCATTTACAATTAAATAATGTACTTTTGTTATCAATAAACCTAAGGAAAAGAAGAAGATGACCATGATGATGATGATAATAAAAGAGAAAAAAAATAAAAAAAGAGAAAAATCAAACAAAAAAATAAAAATAATAAAAAAAAAGAGAAAAAAAAAAGCAATAACAATGCATATAAGAACGTAAAAAAAAAGAAAACGCACACAGTGATTTAATTGGATTTAGTTAAAAAATTATTTAGTTGTTTAGGTTTTTTTTGTTATTAGTGTTGTAATTGTGTGAAGGATTTTTTTAGAATAGTTAATAACTAAGTGGAAATAAAAAAAACATTAATAACTAAGTCAATCCAAAAATATTAAATTTATTATTAATCTAAATAAATTAGTAAACTAACTAGATCAATTTAAATTGGCTAATAATTTAAAAAATATTAATCCATTTATAATGACATATAGATTTACATTAATATGTCCATGATAGTTTTTAACAACTTTTAAAAAATAAGCATAGTCCATTTAAATTCGTCATTTAGGTTGGGTTTTTGAACCATAATAATTTTGGTTTTCTTAAATTAAATAAATTAGGCCTCTTTAATTGATAATAACTTTTAAAAGTCTATTCTTTGTCAACTACATTTTCTCATCTTCATTAATTCTTCTTTTTTATTTAATGTGGTTAAAAATGATAAAATAGAATAAATTTGTGAGATCAATTTATCATGCGAACCTGTTAAAAAAGATAGACCAGACTAAAATTTGAAATTTATCAAATAAAAAATTTTATCAAATTTGCACTATTAAACCTATAGATTTTGGCAGACT